>NW_027185697.1:17516439-17550495 GCF_028583685.1 Petaurus breviceps papuanus | reverse complement strand
AGCAGGCCATTCTCCTGGGGGCAGCTCTCACATACAGCCCCTCCCCACCCCAGAAGCAGGCCATTCTCCTGGGGGCAGCTCTCACATACAGCCCCCCCACCCAGCAGGTCGTTCTCCTGGGGGCAGGCTCCCACTGGTAGCAGGTGTTTTTCTTCACACTGGCACCACACCCCACAGCCCTGGTTCTGCCCTCTGGCCAGAAATAACAAAGCTCATCCTGGGGCTTTTGACAACCCTTCCAATGCCTCCCGACTGCTGTCATCTTTTCTCCAGTCCCTCCAACCCATCCTCCCAAGCCACGGACTCGAGGCCCTCCCGCATCCCAGTTCCCCTCCTCTGGCCAATCAACGTCCTCAAACTGTGGTGCCCAGAACTGAACACAAGGTTCCAGATGTGGGCCAGGATTGTTCCTCCAGATACAAGGAAGTCCAGTGCAAACAATCTATACTTAACAACCATCTCATAAACAGGCCCCTAATTAATGAAGGACCTAACTGTTCCTCCTAGGGAGGCTAAGAGGCTCTCTGCCAAACCCATGCTACTCAAGAACACGTATGAAAAATGTAGCTGTCAGATTGCAGCTGAATTTAAAAGCACCAGGAGGCAGGGTCCCACTGATGTCTGTCTCAAAGGCTCCTTCCAAGGTTGCACAATTCTTTGACTTGCCACTGCCAGAGAGGGCCAGCCCATCAGGGCAGGAAGTGCAGATGACATCATATGTTTTTTAGGGTCTGTCTAGAGCCAACAAAACTGACAGGCTCCCCCACCCCTAAGCCCAGCCAGGAACCTGGACTGAGTTCAAGAACTTAACACAACATGTCTCTATTCTGGGATATGGCCATTGTGCCATTGTATGCCCCTGGCTTGGCCAAGTTCAGGCTGGGCTACGGCTTGTTGACTGTGGCCCTTTTTCCTCGTTGATTCCAGCCCCAATATCTGAATAAAAGTTAGTGTGTTTAGACAACGGTCAGGCCAGAAGAGGGGCCAGCGAGTTCAGAGACCCATTAATTACTCCCCACAATTGTTTGGACTGTTGAAAGTTCAAGCCCTAGGCCAAAGCCAGCCCAGCTCTTCCTCTTAAAGTACTTAAAGGGCCTCCTCCCACGGATCCACTTCCATCTCAGGGGCAGTAATGATAAGCTCTGAGGAGCCAAGTTCAAAAGGTAGTTTCAAGGGCATTTTTTTAAAGGCAGCCAAAGCTGGTGAAAAGCTGGCAGACACATCAGAGATTCTGAGGTACTAAGGGAGAGAGTTAGGAAACCCAAGACATTCACTAGAGAGGCCAAGTGACCTATGGGATGCCCTCTGGCTTCAAATCAAGGGAATGAGAGGAACAAGACCCAAGGCAGAATGACTGCCCACCTGCCTGTTTTCCACTATAGATGCTGCCCAGGAAACTTAGCCCAATAGAAAGAGAAATAGATTTGGGGTCAGAGGACCTGGGTTCGGAACCCAGTATTGCCACCTGTGTGGCCCTGAGAAAATCACTTACCATCTCTGGGCCTCAGTTTCCTAATCTGTAAAGTGAGGGGTTTGGAATGGATGACCTCTAAGGTCCTGCCCAGTGCTAAATTTGTGATCCTATATACAAGAATGGCCCGGGGCGAGGCAGCTAGGTGGTGCAGTGAATAGAACACTAGCCCTGGAGTCAGGAGGACCTGAGTTCAAATTCAGCCTCAGACACTTAACACAAAATGGCCGTGTGACCTTGGGCAAGTCATTTAACCCCAAATTTAACCCCTCCCCCTCTAAAAAGGGAAAAAAAAAAAAAGAACGGCCCGTGGGACTGAGCCAGATACCCAGAAAGGATCATTTAGTGCCTTCTGGTGTCAAAAAAAAAAAAAAAGAAGAAGAAGAAGAAGTAGCCCTGGGGGATGTGGAGGGGTAAAGGAAAAATGGAGGCACTGTGCAATGCACAAGTGTCCAGCGGCTCCCCCGTGGCTCTGGGGACACATTCCAGCCTGTTATTCACAGCCCTCCACACTTCATTACTACTCTATCTCGCCAGCTTTCTCATCACTCCCCACCACAGCCCAGCCCTGCTGTCCTTAGGACATTCCAACAGCATTCGGGCCTCTGCACATGCTCTGCCCTCCCCCTTCTGCAGAGCCTCCCACTGGTGGGGATACACTTCCTTCCCAGGCCCAGGTCAAATCCCGTGCCCTCCATGAAGCTGGCCACGACCAGCACGGTCTGCACTTAACTCTTCCTCCTCTGACTTTATTAAAACACCGACTTTGAATCACAATAGCCTGATCCCAATCCTGACTCGGGCATTTATCTGGGTGAGGCCAGACAAGCTCCCTAAGCTCTCTCAGTCTCAGTTTCTCCAACTGTAAAATGGGGATAATAACAGTACCTATTTCACAGGATTGTTGTGACAATGAAATGAGACAATACAGGTAAAGTAGTTAGCAAACCTTACAGCGCTATTTACTTGTCAGTTGTTATCCCTATTCTTGTTCTGCACATCTTACACTGTTCATTAAATGCCTTATGCTTCCTCGGCTTTGTTTCCACACTGAGATTATAAACCTGAGGGCAGGGACCATATCCTACATTGCTCTTATATCTTCCACCCATCGATCAATTAATGAATAAGTATTTCTATGTGCCATCCATGTGCCACTCTAGGCAGTGGGGACACAAGTACAAAGAATGGAATAATCCCTTCTTAAACCCAGAGGCATCTCAGTCCACAAATGGCCACTCTACTGAAATGAACCTGTTTCTTCTAGCTCTAAGATTCCATCTTTCTATAGAAATGAAGTCAAAATTTAAGCTTCAATTGAGTCACAGGCAAAGGGAGATCACCGAACATCGGAGATGCAAGCACCCAATTGGTCCAACCCAAACTTCAACAAGTATCTTGCAACACATGGGATGTCATCTCCTGCTGTGGGCTTGGAGATCCCCAATGAGGGAAACCCATCACCCCTCAAAGGCAGCCCTTTCCACTCTGGGACAGCTCTAATGGGAGGAATATCTTACCTTGCATCTTAAGCTTGCTGGGAGGGGGGGGGAAGAGGATGGTAGATGAAAAAATGTCATAGGGGGCAATTGGGAACAATGTTATAAATGGATGATTGATTGCACAGCTTTAAGGAAGATTGAGTTTTCTTATAACAAGATAGCAATGTCATGTGAAAAGCGGGTTGTGACAACTTTATGAAGGATATGTCTAAACAAAGAATAGTATAAATAAATATTAATCAAAATGCATCAAAGAAGTATAGTCTTCCCTGTACTAGGCTGTACCCTGCCCTCCTCAGACCACATCTGGAGTACTGTAGCCACATTAAAAAGGACACAATGAGCCAGTCACTCCCCACTTTGGAGAATGAGAGGAAATTCTGGCCCAAGTTTCAAAAAAGACTAACCCACGTTCCAGCTGAGGGATGACCCTTCTCTTCTTTTTGATTTTCATTGGTACAGTCATTCACCATCTAGGGTAGATAATTCCCTCTCCTCTACTCCTAAATCAATTCAGGGGTAACTGCAGTCCTGAAAGGGAATTTTGTAGCAAGCAGCTCCAAAACCAAGCCTGCAATAGCCATGGGACATGGCCACACTGCAGGCACCCAAACACCACCGACACCCCAGGCTACAATTGTCATCTTAGCTGTTTATGGCCATCAAACCTTAGGATGCAAGAGCTTTATTCCCCACACCAGCCAAGTTCAATATGGATCACAAGTGTGAAGAGGCTGCCAAAGAAATGAATGGGATCTCATCATCCCTTAGAATGTAGGAGCTGGAAGGGACCTTAGATGTCCTCAGTTCTGACATTCTCATTCCACTGGAATGAGGAAACCAAAGCTTGGAAACCTAATGGGACTTGCTAATGAGGCCCAAAGCTAGACACTCAAACGTGCTCAAATCAATCAAGAAGCATTAATTAAACACCTATGGTTTATCAGACTTAGAGATAAGTGCTGAGGAGCCAAAGACAAACACATAAGAATCTCTGGACTAAAGTGGCTGTCCAACTCTGGGATCCTAGAGTCTATGATAAAATAATAACAAAAATAGCATTTATATATTGCTTTCAGGTTTGAAAATCCCTTTACAAATAAATATTCTGTGACTTGATCCTCACAACAAATCTGGGAGGTAGGTGCTATTATCATCCCCATTTTATAGATGAGAAAACTGTGACAAATAGAAGTTAAATGACTTGTCCAGGATCACACAGCTAATGAGTCCCTGAGTCTGGATTTGAACATAGCAAGATGAGTTGTTTACTGACTGACTATTAAGATGTAAACAGCTAAATGGAGCTGTGGATAAAGGTTGGGACCTAGAGTTAAGAAGATATGAGTTCAAATTCAGCCTCAGACCCCAGTTGTATGACCTTAACCTCAGTTTCTTCATCTGTAAAATGAAGATAATAGTAACACCTACCTCCAGTGGTCATTGTGAGGATAAAATGAGGCATCTATCAAGTGCTTTGCCAGCCCTAAAGCACTATATAAATGCTTGGTAGTATCATATGTTACAAAGAAAGAATGAGATAGGTTCCATCCAGAAGTTCCTGATAAAATCCCTATCCCTCTGCAAAGTAAATGGGGAAAAGGAAGCACACTAATCAGAAAGGGCCTCCTGTAGACATGGCTCTTGAGCTGGGTCTTGAAGGAAACGTTGGCATTCCAAGAGCTAGAGCTGAAGATGGAAGAACATTCCAGTCAATAGGGACAGAATGTTCCTGATTTTTATTACTGAGCCATCCAAGCCGGAAATCTGCCCAGCGATGAACACATGGGACGTGGGTTGAGAGTGATGGCCAATGAGAATATCTTGACATTTAGCCTCAGAAGGCCAGATCGGGTTTGAGTAGTCACTGGTCATCAGCTAAGACGGAAGTAATTTTGGCTCCCTGGCAGCATGGGAAACTCGGATCCATCCCCTAAGGAAGATCACCACATGCTGGCTTCGAGGCAGCCAACAGACCAATGACCCCTTGTCATAGACACCCAAGCCAAGAAGCAGAAGGCTCATGGAAAGAGGCAAAGGACAATTACCCAGCTGAGAGGGGTCATGCTCACATACTTCCAAATGCTAAATATGAGGAATGGCCACAAAAAGAGATCTTGCCAAGTAGCTGGGGACTTGGACCAAGACCAAGGATGGAAATCTGAGAAAAGGAGATGGCTCTCTTTTTCAACTGCCACAATGTATATAGCACCCACTTCTAGGAATGCAATCTCCATGGCTCAGAGGTGCTATTATTTCTTTTCCAGAGTAAACAGGAATTTCATGAGAAGAGCTCAGAGAGGTCAGACTAGCCCACTAAGTTATTCCTCATACAGCTCTACATTTGCAGCTTCCATGATTTTCCAAGGACATACATGCTGTCCTGTAGAATCCCTAGCTTCTTTCCAAGCACAGTTCAGGGGACACCAACCACAGGAAGCCTCTCCTGATTCCTCCCCTTCTCCCCCAATCCTTACTGCCCTCCGCTTCTTGAAGTTACTTTGTATTCCCTTGTATAAACTAATGCATATACATGTTGCCTCCTGATAGAGTGTAAACTCGAGAGCAGGGGCCACTTCAGCATTTTTGTCTTTCGTTGTATCACTGACATTTAACATAGTGCCAACCACATTGCTGTTGTATTTGTCCTTCGTTTTTGAAGAGAACCATGAAACCAGGGAAATGATGCCATGACTTGCAGTTGACTTGGATTTGAGGGAGGCAGGGCTGGGCAAGGTCACCAGCCTCACTTTCTCCTCCAGAGCCATCTGGGTCCAGTGACCAGATGTTCATCAGGAAGACTGGAAATGGCCCAACAAGTACCTACTGATTTTATCACACATAAGTGTTTCGCTTTTGTCTTTGTATCAGCAAAATCTATCACTTTCATAAATATTTACTGAATTAAATTGAGGTCTAAGATGGGTCATGGGGCATGAAAGCAAGACGGCAGATAATAAAGGGGTAGGTGATGTCCTGCCTCCTTGCTTTTCTCCGTCTCATCCCCCCCCCACACACACACACCCCTAAAGTATGTCTTCCCTGCTGCTCCAAAGTCTACTCATTCTTCAAGATCCAGACCATCTTGTCCCTCTATGAAATCCTTTGAGATCAGGAGTTGGCTTTGGTTTGTAATTTACCATGATTTGTGTGAAGCTAAATTGTATACACCCCCCATGACCCAGCAATCACCCCGCCCAATGAGAATTCACCCTCTCTCACTTACTGTTTCCCACACATCCAGTGTTATTATATAATTTGCCAAGAGGGCAAAACATCTCACACCTGGCAGCCCAGCTAAGAACAAGGAAGTTGAGGCAGGGGCTACAACAGCACAGACTGGTTTCGAAATCAGAAGACCCGAGTTCAAATTTGATTCTGTAACCTTGTGTCTGACCTGAGGAAAGGGTTGGGGCAGTGTAGCCCAATGAATAGAACCCTGGACTTGGAAGCAGGAAAACCTAAATGTCAATCCTTCCTCAGACACTTGCAACCCACGTCACTTCTCCTTGTCTGCCCCAGTGTCCTCACCTGTAAAATGGGAACAAGAGAGGTACCTACTTCACAGAATGTTGTGAGGATCTAATGAGATAAGAAATGTCAAAGTATTTTACATACCCAACAGCACATGTGTCAGCTGTTATTACCTCTTGTTCAGTCATGTCTGACTCTCTGAGACCCCATTTGGGGTTCTCTTGGCAGAGATACTGGAGTGGTTTGCCACTTTCTTCTCCAGTTCATTTTACAGATGAGGAAACTGAGGCAAACAGGGTTAAGTGACTTGCCCAGGGTCACGCAACCCGGCTAGGAAGAGTCTGAGGTCAGATTTGAACTCAGGAAGAGAAGTCTTGCTGACTCCATGCCCAGTGCCCTGTGCACTATGGCGCCCCCTAGCTGCCCCTATTACTAAGTCACCATCTCTTTGGGCCTCAGTTCTTCACCTGTAATGTTCAGGGGAGGATTAAATGGTCTTTTAGTTACATTCTAGCTCTAAGTCACTGGTCCTAGAAATAACCCCCACAAAAAAAAAAAAAAATCACAAAGAGATAATGTGCTTCCAGATAAGAAATCCTCAGTCCTCACTCAGAGCCTACTGACTATTGCTTTACACACAATGCTAACAAAATTGGGCATCTCATTTCCAAATGCACAACAGCCAATTGTAAGTCAGAAAGACTGCTAGAGGCCACAATGCTGATCTGTCATGAGAAGTAGCAGCTGAGAGCAAGGAAAGAAATAGAAAGCAGACAAATATAGGGCAAGGTCAGGGGAGAGGTTATTTACAGTTGGGGGACTCTGAAGGGACCCAGGAGATCCCTTCCTAGGAAATGACACTTGAACTCATCCACATAACCAGGAGGTGAGCCACCCAAGATCTCCAAGGTCCCTCCTTCTTGTAAGTCTGCTCCTAGGACCCACAAGCAGCTTGAGCTGAGCCAGGATCATTCCCTTTCTGAGGAAGGCTTCCCTTTCTCCGACACGGCCAGGGAAGCATCTGTCACTGACACCAGCGCCATGTAAACAAGGCAGTGGTGAGCCACAGTGCATGAGAGTCAGGCTGAGGGAAGGAGGCAGCATTCCTGGGGGAGCCTGGAACCAGGCCAGCTGGGCCAGAGCAGACAAGAGCAGGGCAGAACGGAGTAGCCAGGAGCCAGCTCTGAGCCAGCCCTGAGCCAGTCCTGAGCCCTGAAACGACTGGAAAACTCAAATCTAACTACCCTCATCTCCCTGATGAGTCTGTTTCCTGGTGACACATCTGTGCATCTGCTGGGCCAGATGTGTTGTCAAGAAACTTCGGCTCTGGATTCTCCAGAGAAAACAAACAAGGGAAAACGAAAGAGAGTTTCAGGAACCACCCTCAAAAATGAGGATGTGGAAACTCAGACTCCAGAGCAACGTGCCCAAGTCTGAGAACAGTCCTCCTCTCACTGACTCCTGCAAAGGGTGGTGAGCTGTCCCATGGCTAGCTGAGCACCTCGGGCCAGGGACCAGGAATGCACGACACAAACCTGCACAATGAGGGGGCTGGAGGAGGACCCCTCAAAGGACCTCCCAGCTCTGGCATTCTCTGTTCTATGTTCTAAGCTTTCTCCTAGTCCTGACATTCTCTGTTCTATGTTCTAAGCTTTCTCCTAGTCCTGATATTCTCTGTTCTATGTTCTAAGCTTTCTCCTAGTCCTGACATTGTCTGTTCTATGTTCTAAGCTTTCTCCTAGTCCTGACATTCTATGTTCTAAGGTTTCTCCTAATTTTTTTTTCTTTTTGGAGGGGGGAAGGCAGGGCAATTGGGGTCAAGTGACTTGCTCAAGGTCACACGGCTAGTAAGTGTTAAGTGTCTGAGGTCAGATTTGAACTCAGGTCCTCCTGACTCCAGGGTCAGTACTCTGTTCACTGCTCCACCTAGCCGCCCCAGTTTCTCCTAATTCTAGCATTCTCTGTTTTATGTTCTAAGGTCTCTCCACACTACATGTGCTGTGCTCCAGGATCCCTCCCAGCTTTGACATTATGCTTTCTCAGGCTCCTCCCAGTTTTGACATCCTTTGTGGTGAGGTTTCTCCCAGCTCTGACAATCTCTAATTATCTGTGCTCTGTGAAGAATCACATGAAGATTCCTACTTCGGGTAAAGGCCGGATGGGATAACCTCAAAGGGCTCGGCCGTCCCAGAGATTCTGTGATCCTACATCCCGGTTCATTCTCCTGCCCCTCCCCTACTCCTCACCGCCCTTTCCCACTGAAATCCTACAAAGATGCACAGAGCGGGACAGTATTTTTATCCTCAGCTTTTGTCAGGAGCTAAATGATAGAGACCCCACTATCCCAACCACCATAACCCCAAGGGCAATGGCAAAGAAAGTGTGAATTAAAGGCCCAGGTGCCCAAGGTTAAAGCTCTGTGGGGACTTCGGACATCATTATTCCCTTTTTATAGACAAACTGAGTCTGAGAGAGGTCCTAACTTGCCCACGGTCGCATTTGACCCCAGGGCCAGAACTCTCCTGCTCTTCCTTCATCACAAGCTGAGGCCATAGTCTAACTTCCTCATTCTACAGATGAGGAAACTGAGGCACAGAGAGGTGTGGTACCTTATAGGATCACAGGACCACGCAGTTAGAGTTGGAAGGAAGCTCAGAAAACACTGAGTCCAACCTCGTCATTTTAAAAAAGAGGAAATAAAGAGATGGTGTGACTCATGCAGAACCCCACTGCCAGGGCGCAAGCATCTGAATGTCCCTGTTCCTGACTCCAAACCAGAGCCCAGAAACCTAGCCATGTTGCCACTCACCTACTAAGTGACAGGACTTACTAGCTAAATGCCACCAGGCTTGGATGGATGGATGGATGTTAGGATGAATGGATAAAGAGAGACAGAGAGACAGGGATTGAACTTGTGATTTCATTGGGATACAGAACCCCCAGGACAGTAGATAGAAAGCCATGCCAGGAAGATCTGCATTCAGATCTAGCCTCAGAAACTTACTAGTTGTGTGACTCTAGGCAAGTAACTTAGACAGTTTCCTGGAATACTGAGGGGCTAAGTAACAGCCATCATGCATTCAAGGCAGGGCTTTACCCCAGCTCTCCTGGGGCCCATAGCTTTCTATCCACTCCAACATGCTGACTCTAGTCTAGATTTTTCTTTCTTTTTCTTTCCTTCTTTCTTTCTTTCTGTCTTTCTTTTTTCCCTCTTTCTTTTTTCTTTCTTTCCTTCTTTCTTCCTCCCTTTCTTTCTTTCTTTCATTTTTTTTTTTTTGGCGAGACAATCAAGGTTAAATGACTTGCCCAGAGTCAGACAGCTGGTAAATGTCAAGTGTCTGAAGCCAGATTTGAACTCAGATTCTCCTGACTACTCCAGGGACCATTCTCTACCCACTGTTTCACCCAGTTTCTTTTAGACCTTTCAAGAGAATACATTGTTTACTCTTAAGATATGCAAAGAGAATAAAATTGAGAAGTTTTTTCTACCCATTCAACAAGCATTTTTCACTTATGGAACGATCCATAGTGTAAAATACTATACTCAGCCTGATGATCTCCAAGAACACTTTACAGGGTAGCCCTTCCACCCATCTGAGGCCAAGCTCAGATGGAGCCTTAGCTTCACAGTGATCTGGGGGCTAGCAAACCTCTCCGACTGCTCAGGTTCACTCAGACACCTTCAGAAGACACGACAGAGTGCCAGGAATTCCTAGTCCTCACACCAGGGTCTACAAACTCACCAATTCAACAAAAGACAATTCCACAAAGCTTTCCTTAGGGCCTCCCACGTGCCAAGGGCTGTGCTAAGCACTGGGGAACAAAGACAAAAATGAAACATTTACTCATCTACAGAAGTTTACATTCCACTGGGGGAACAAAATGAGTTTAAGAAAACAAAGACAATGCAACACAAAGTGATTCATTCCAGCTGAGGCAGAGTCGGGTCAGTTTCTGCATTGGGAACACAACTTCCAGCATTCATTCATTCATCCATCCATGCATTCATTCATTCATTCATTCAAGAAATAATCACAGGACACCACAGAGTGAAGTGGGAAGACTCCTGGATTTTGGGTCCCAGTCCTGACCAAGACTAGGTCCCAGTATTGCTAAGGCTCAGTCTATGGCTCTTTCATACACACTTAGGACACAGCCACGTTTACTGACAGATAAGGAGACTAAAAACTGATCCTCCCTCTAAGACCTTTGATTTCATAAAGTGGCTGCCAACCCTACAGGACCTATGCACCCCTGTCTACTCTGCTCTGGTTGCCACCTCTTTGAAGTTGGCAGTAGTTGTGAGAACCCTGAGGGCATTCTCTTGTTTGTAGAAAATACTGGCAGGAGTTATTCTAGTTTTGGTGAAGAATTTGGAAACAGCCTCCACATGGTTTCAAAGGTCCCAAGACCCAAACCTTAGTGGCTAGCCCCATATCATTAGGGTAAGAAATAATCAAGTTCAAAGAGAGTTTTGCCTTCCAAATGAGCCAGCCAAGAAGAAGCTTTGTTTCTGGTTAGTGTGAATTATCCTCTGTCATTATCAGGACCCTCAAATGAATCTGACTCAAAGCATGGTTTGGGACTGCAGGGTTTGTCCAAGGACAGGAGTCCAATTCTCAAAAGCTAAAAGATAAATAATAATTTCCTGAGAAGAAAAAGCAGTGGCTTCCCAGGATTATACCCTACGGACATTACAGAAGCAGAGAAGGGAAAGACCAAACTACTCAAAGCTGTTTGATTCTTAATGGCAAAAAAAAAAAAAAATCCTAGAAATATCGATTGGGCAATAGCTGGACCAAATGTCTCACAGAAATCTAACGGAACATGATGGATGTTAAGAATTATACATGGGAAGATCTATGTGAGGTGGTAAGGAGAGAAGAAAGTGAAATTAACCCCCAAAATGAAGAGTTACATTATTTCAGAAGCAGGATAGGTGGCCCTCACACCTTTCCTTGAATACCTCCAGCAACAGGGAGCTTACTACCTCATAAGGTAGCTCAACATTCCTTCCACAACATTACAATTACATAATGACTACAGCTACTTCTTCCTCCAGAGACCTCCTTGAGAACAGGGGCTGTCTTTTGTCTCTTTTTGTAACCCCAGTGCTTAGCACAGTGCCTGAAACAGTAGGCACTTAATAAATTTTTATTGATAGATTACCATTATTTAGCACGGTGCCTAGCGCACAGTAGGTGCTAAGTAAATGTTTAGTGATTAATTGATTGAGGTGCAAAGGGAGGTTAAACCTCAAGGTTGTTTTGATTTGCATTTCTCTGTCTGGAGTATTCTTTCATATAGCTGTGAAGAGTTTGTAATTTATTTTTTTGAGAAATTTTTGTTCACATCCTTTGGCCATGTTTCTATCAGAGAATGGATTTTGGTCTCGTATATTTCTTTTAGTTATCAATACAGGGCATCCTAAAAGTATTAGTGAAGTTTTAAGCAATTAAAGCTTAAGCTATTTAAGTGATTAAAGTTTATAACTGCATTAAGACTTTTGGGACACCCAAAATTACTACCTTACCTTAGATATGAATCCCTTATCAGAGATATTTGAAAGAAAGGGTTTTTCCCCCCAACTCCACTGCTCTTCTATTCATGCAGATTGTATGAATTTTGTTTCTGCAAAAGCTTTTAAATGTCTCAAATGTAATCAAAATGTGTTATTAAAGAACAAGTTGGAACATTGGGCCTGGAGTCAGGAAGTCCTGAGTTCATATTTTGCCTATGACACTTACTAGCCATATGACCCTGGGCAAGTCACTTAATTTCTGACTGCCTCAGTTTCCTCAAGAGTAAAATGGGGATCATAACAGCACTTACCTCCCAGAGAATCAAACAAGATCATATTTGTAAAACCCTTAGCACAAGGGTGGGGAACTTGCAGCCTCAAGGCCACATGTGGCCCACTAGGTCCTCAAGTGCAGCCCTTTGACTGAATCTAAACTTCACAGAACATATAATAATAAAAGGATTTGTTCTGTAAAACGTGGGCTCAGTCAAAGGGCCACACCCAAGGAACTAGAGGGCCACATGTGGCCTTGAGGCACCCCTGAAGCACCATGACTGATATATAATGCATGCTTTAAAAATGCTTCTTTCCTTCCTTCTTACTTTATTCTTGCCTCAATCCCTTGTTTGGTTGAGAATTCATCTCCTACTCATAGCTGCAGAAGGTATATAATATGCTGCCCTTCTAATTTGTTAATGCTGAGATGTCTAATATTCACATCTTGTATGTTTTTAATTAATTGTGGGATATGGTAAAAGATGCTAGCCTAATTTCTGCCATAACTTTACCAGTTTTTCTAAAGATTCTTAAGAAATGGAAAGTACTTTCTGAAGCAATTTACATTTTCAGGTTTATCATGTGCTGGGCTATTGATTTCCATTGTTTCTGATTCTTCCCTGTTTGGTTTATTTCAGTGATCTATTTCTCTGATTTTTAACAACACCAAATACCTTGGATGATTGCTACCTTATAATATAGTTGAAAAACTGCAAGTGCTCTTCTCCCTTCGTTTTCACCTCTTCTCGTTATTTTCCTTGATATCCTAGATCTTTTGTTCCCCTCCCCCACCCCCAGTGAATTCTGTTATTATTTTATTTTGCTCTGTAAAACATCCCTTTGGCAATTTGATTAATTACAGTATTATATCTGTAAACTAACTTTGGTGGGATTACTATTCATACTATATTAGCACAGCCCAGCCATGCACACTGGATATTCCTCCACCTATTAAAGTTGTTCTTTATTTCTTTAAGGAGCATTTTTTAAAGTTGAATCTATGCAACCACTGTGTGTGCTTCAGTAAACTGACTTCCAAATATTTCACATATTTTGTAGTTATTCTGATTGGGATTTTTCCATCTCATTAATGTCTCTGAGATTTTGTAATTAAATAGAAATTGTGTTGATTATTGTGCATTTATTTTATAGCCTGTAACTTTGCTGAAACTATTGTCACAATTCATTTCTTGACTGATTTAGAGATGATTTCTTGTAAAACATTATGTCATCAGCAAATAACAATAGCTAGCATTTATATAGTGTTTTAAGGTTTACAGAGTGCTTTGCAAATACCTCACTCTATCATCACAACTCTTGGAGGTAGATATTTTTATTATCCCCTTTTTTCAGATGATGAAATTGAGTCAGACAAAATGCAATGACTCACCTAGGATCACACTGCTAAGTGTCTGAGGCCACATTTGAACTCTGATCTAATGGTCTTCCACTGTATCACCTGATACTGCTATCTTTGACTCTTCATTGCCTACTTTTATTCATTTTTTTCATTATCTTACCTTACTGCTATTGCTCACATTTCTAGAACTATATTAAATGATAGTAAGGAAAGGGCACTTCCTTGCTTTATTCTTATATTTACTGAGGAAACTTCTACTGTATCCCCACTGAATATGATGCTTGCTTTTGATTTTGAATAGATATTATGGTATTAAACAAAGATTCTTCTATAAATATGCTTTGTATAGCTTTCAACAAATGGCAAAGATGACCAAAAAAAATGGGAAGACTCAACGTTGGAGGGGTTATGAAAAGATAGGCATACTAATACTTTGTTGACAAAGCTGTGAATTAGTACAACCACTCTAGAAATTCATTTAGAATTATATAAAGTGTCTAAAATATTCATACCTTTTGACTCAAGAGGTTTCACTGCTAGGTACTGGAGGTTGTTAATATATACATTTATATAATAAATATACACACACATACAAACACACATGCACATTTATACCAAAATAATTATATAAGTAATTTTTGTAGCAGGAAAGAATTGTAAACAAAGTAGATGTCCATCCACTGGTAAATGGCTAAACAAATTGTGGCATATGAATATAATAAAATGTTACTTTGCTGTAAAAAAAAAACAAGCATTATAAATCCAGAGAAACCTGGAAAGATTAATATGAACAGATGCAGAGTGAATAAAGCAGAGCCAAGAAAACAATACACACAATACCTAATCAATGCAAATAAAAAGAGCCACAAAACATTTGAAGAGAGATATGGCAAAATTATAAAAAATAAGTTTGGCCCTAAAGAAGAGATGTGAGAAGACCTTTTTCCATAATCCTTTGTAGAAGCTAAGTGGGAGAAGGGGGGAAAGACTATCAATAGGTGACATATTGCATGTAATGTCCAATTTTTTTCAACATACTGGTTGGTTTTGCTATTTTTTATCTTCTCTTTTTCCTTTTCATTTTTTTTTTGGAAGGGTGAAAGCTGGGCAATTGGGGTTAAGTGACTTGCTCAAGGTCACACGGCTAGTAAGTGTTAAGTGTCTGAAGTTGGATTTGAACTCAGGTCCTCCTGACTCCAAAGCTGGTGCTCTATTCACTGCACCACCTAGTCACCCCCCTTTTACTTTTTTAAAAATTCCTTGTTAAAGGAAATTGCTCTCTGAGAAGAGGTAAGTGAAGGATACAGAGGGTAAACTAAGAGAAATAAAATATATCAATAAATCAATAAAAATCCATATTTGTATCCACAGTGATCAATAAAAATCCATATTTGTATCCGTAATAAACACATAAGGCAGCTAGGTGGCACCACAGAAGATAAAACATTGGTTCTAAAATCAAGAAGACCAGAGTTCAAAAGTTCAAATCTTGCTTCTAATACTTACTGTGTGACCCTAGCAAGTCAATTAACCTGACTGCTTGATTTTCCTCATCTATAAAATGGGGATAATTAATAGCACCTATCTCCCAGGGTACTTGTGCAGATTAAATTCACAAGATAATATTTGTAAGGCACATTGCAAATCACTGTTGTAAAGCACTATGTGAATGTTGGTTATTATTATTAATATTAGGGGTTTTTTTCATTCGTTAATTCTCCAAAGCAACAACTTAATAAAGTTCTCTACATCTATTATCTATTTGATTCTCAAAGCTTACCTGTAAGGTATGAAGTACAACTATTATCCCCTTTTCATAAAAAAGGAAACTGAGGAGCCAAGAAAGGAAGTCATTTGCCCATGCTATCAAAGTTAGCACGTAGCAGAGCCTGGAGACCTTATCTCCAATGATCTTTTCATTTAAACTCAGCTCTGATGGAGGAGACAACATGACGCAGTTCAAAGTCTGTTGGCTTTGGAGTCCAAAGACCTGGGTTCGAATCCCTTCTTTGCCAGCAACCTGTATTAACTTAGCAAAACATTGCCCATCTCTGGGGTTCATTTGTCTCATCTGTAAAATGACTTCCAGAGTCCCTTCATCTCTAAAGCTGTGTTCCTGTTATTCCCAAACCAAGGGTCTTTCTATCATACCTCAGGCATTTAGTATAGTGACTACAGTGCTGAAGACAGTCATGAAGACCTGAGTTTGAATCCTGCCACTGAAACCCAATAGGATTATAATGGCTCTGAACCTGTTTCCTCAGCTGTAAATAAGGATGACTAAAGCATCTGCCTCACAGGAATTCTGTGAGACATATGAGAGAATGCTTGGAAAGTACTCTGCAAATCTGAAGTCCCATATGAATGTCTGCTGCGGTGGTGGTTCTTATCATCATTATTATGTATGATATTTCTGTTCTAGCCTTCCGGCAGAGATCCTGGCCCAGGATGTCCAAGGCTACCTCCAAGTCAACTGGCCCCACTCCAGCCCCACTCTGACAACAGTGTCGAGATACAGCTCTGAGGAAGCCACTTCCTTTCTCTCTTACCTCAGTGGCTTCCTCTGAAAAATGGGTGTGACTTGCTCCCTGGAGCCTTTGGGAATTGTGACTGATAGTGGTGATTTCTAAGCACTTAGAAAACAACTAAAAAGTAGTCTAGAGGTCAAGGTCTAGATCAACATCTCCAGGAGGCTTCATCAGGACTCCATGAATTATACTGGGAAAGTTCTAGCTCGCGGCCTCAACCACAGACTGAATGGAAAAGGCCAAAGGGTGCCCCCTCCTGCCCTCAGCCAGGGCCATCCTACAATGGCCCCATTATGCGGTCCTCAATAGGCAGCTCTGTCTCGGTGGCAATAATGTTATTTTGTGCTGCTGACGTGGTCCCCTCCACCCCCCATTTTTCAATGAGCTACGTTTAGCGTGTTCCTGGGCGTTCAGTGGGACTGCATCACTCTACAGGAGGCAACAGGGCTCCTGGAGGCACCTGGCACAAGGATATCCATCTCTAGACAGTCACTGAACTGGGGACCTCATCCCCAATGATCTTTTCATTACCAAATCCAACGGCCTCTTCTCAGCCTCTCCATCCCATGTGCCAACACTGACTACTCACTCTTTCTCAATAATCTCACTACCCCAGGATTTCAGGATCCTGTTCAATCACGGCATTCTGTACTGCTGGAACCAGAATGACCAATTAAAACTGAGCTCTGCCCTTGAGCAGGATACAGTCTAACAAGGCCAATCACTGCATCTCACGGATGAGGCCCTAAAAGGCAGCTCTCTTCCTACCTGGCTCACCAGACTTGCCATCTGTGCCCCAAGTCCTATGAGGGGGAACCCCAAGGCTTAGTCCTGGGCCCCCTCTTCTCTCCTGCTGATCCATCAGTTCCCGCAGGTTCAACTGGCACCCTACACAGTAGACTCCAAGGTCAAAATATCCAGCCAGATTCTTTCTCCCAAGCTCCAGGGCTACATCACCAACAGCTCATTGGATCTCACCATCTGAATGTCCAAGAGCAAAATTCAGTATGTCCCAGTCGGAATTCATCATGGACAATGCTCTGGGCTCAGCATCTGGAAGACTTGAGTTCAAATCCAGTCTTGGACACATCCTGTGGGACACTAGAGCCTAGCCCTTAGACTCTATGTGCTTCAGTTTCCTCAGCAATAAAATGGGGACAATGATGGCAGCCACTTCACAGGGCTGTTGTAAGGCTCTGATGACATGATATCTGTAGAGTGCTTAGCACAGTGCCTGGAAATTTAGCAGGTCCTTTATAAATGCTGCTCTCCTTCCCAGCTAAGGCCACTCTTCCTCCTAACTGCTCTCCTTCTGTTGTGGGTACCACCGTTCATCTCACCCCAGAGGTTCACAAGCTGAGTCATCCTCTTCCTCCCCACCCACTGCCATCAGCTGCCACACGCTGTTCCTTCTCCATCCTCAACATCTCTCTCTTCAGTTCCCTTCTTCCCAGTTCACTCCTTCATTTTGTCTTTCCTGGACTACAGTAGCGGCCTCCTACCTGGCCTCCCGGCCTCCAAACAGCCTCTTCTCCCACTCATCCTCCACACAGCCACCCAAATGATCCTCCCGAAGCACAAGTCTGACCATGTCGATCCTCTTCTCAGGAGGCCTAAAAGGCCTTTAGAATGAGTGCAAACCTCTCGGCTTGGCACTGAAAGCCTTCTCAATCTGGCTCCAAGCTCTGTTTCCAGGCTGATGACACATTCCTTCCCCTCCCAAACTCTGTGCCCCAGCCAGGCTGTCCAGCTCTAGCTTCTCTGCATGCACCCAATATTCCATTTCCTGCCTCCAGGCCTTTACCACAGGCTACCTATCCCTGGCACCTGCCCTGCTCTCCCTCTTCTCCTCCACACCTTGGACAGCCCCCCCCCCCCAGCTCCTTTCAAATAGAAACTCACTTGTCGAGAAGAGCTTCCCCAACCCAAGCCATCCCAGACCACTGGGTATCTACTCTGAGTCATTCCTACATTACTTATCCACACACAGGCTGCATTCCGCAGAAGGAGATCAAACAGTAGATAAACATTCATTATGTGCCTATGTGCCAGGGATACAAAAAGAGGCAGAAGATGATCCCTGCCTTCTGTATAAACTAACCGATGGCAGGGACCATCTCACTGGTGTCTCTGCATGCCCCTACATAGCACAGCAGCCAATTGGTCCTTACTGTTCAGTCAGGTCCGACTCTCCATGGCCCCCTTTGGGGTTTTCTTGGCAAAGATACTGGAGTGGTTTGCCATTTCCTTCTCCAGCTCATTTTACAGATGAGGAAACTGAGGCAAACAGGGTGAAGTGACTTGCCCAGGGTCACACAACTTGTAAGTGTCTAAAGCCATATTTGACTCAGAAAAATGAGTCTTCCTGACTCCAGGCCTGGCACTCTATCCACTTCCTAGCAGCCAAGGTGCCCATCTGCAAAATGGCACCAGGGGAGGGGGTGCTGGCTCAGGCTACTATAGGGAGAGCTCAGTACAAAGATGGTAGAGTAAGTTGTGCATAAGACCAGGAAGCCTTGCCCTCTCCACACACCCCAGGCCGGGGACACCTAAATAAACATTCGTGCCAATGGCTGCTTCCCCATGACAAGCTCCTGACTCAGAAGATCATGACCCCAGCCAGTAAGAGATGGTGATCTGCACTGGTAAAGGGCCACCTACCTGATAAAGTCACGTCTCTTTTGAGCAACTCTCCAAATTCAATACAACCAATATTCCTCAGGGGCCTTTTTGTTCAAGGCACTATGCAACATATTGGGGAAGCAAACACAAATAATGACCCTAAGCGTCTGCCTTCATGGGGCTTACACTCCATTGAGGGAAAGAAGTCTATCTCCCAACAACTAAGGGGATGTGTAGTTTTAAGTCTTAATGGCCAAAATGGCTTTTGGGATGCCCTGTATTCTAGACTGTGAACAAAAGACTTAGATGAAACCCATGAGATACATTTGAGAGAGGAGAGCTTGGTCTCCGCTGGAAGGAAGGAGGAGAGAGTCAAGACTGGGTGGAAATGGCCCCTAAGCTGAGCTTCCACTGAAAAGTCGGGTTGGGAGAAGCAGGGGGGCATTTCAGATAATCTCTGTAAAGTGTTACAGAAATGCCAAATATAGATATAGATATTGATGGTATAGATTTAAATATAGATAATATAGATATAGATTTTTTTTCAGGCATAGTGGATGACTGAGCAAATACCCAGAGGTAGGAAATGCCCCATCAAGAGGAAGTAGGGGGACACGGCCAGTAATGCAGTTTGGCCAGAACAGAGAGTGCTCGAAAGGGGGTGTCTGTAGTAAAGATAGAAGGGCAAGGAGGAGGCAGCTGGCAGAGGCCATTAAGTGACAAGCTAAGGAGTCAGTATTTTAGTCTATAGGCCCTAGGGGACCAGTCAGTCAGTTAGCAAACATTTACTAAGCATCGACACTGCCCACAGGGAGCTTCCGATCTAATGGGGCAGACAACACACAAAAGGAAATTAAAAAGGGTGAGATGAGAAATGAGGAGGAAGAACCTGACAGAGGGGCAGGATGGAAAAGCCCAAAGAAGCCATGGAAGGTTCTGAGCAATAGATGATCATAGGATCACCTATCCAGGGATGGGAGGGTGCTTAGAGGTCATTTGATCCAATCCCCTCATTTACAGCTGAAGAAGCTAAGGCCCAGGGGAGGAAAGTGTCTTGATCAAAGTCACAAAGTTAGAAAAGAAGGAGCCGGTGGGTCAGACCTGCGCCTTTAGATAACTGGCTTCCCAGCTGTGTGAAGGATGGATTGGAAAGAAATGAGAGAATGGAGGCCACAGGATGAGTTAGGGAACTTTCCTGATAAGCCTTGAAATGGGATGGAGAAAAGGGGCTGAATGAGTGAGTCTGAGCTCGAATTGACGAGACCAGCAAGTGTCCAGATGGCAAAAGGGGAGGAGAGAGCCAAAGGGCACCTCAAGGTTTCAAGATAACTCCACTGGCCCACCGACACCCCGACTGGCTGCCTTTTGTTCTCTGTCCAGTCTTTGTTAGAGGAGACGGGTATTGTTGCCATTTCACTTGTGTCTGACTCTGTGACCATATTTGGGATTTTCTTAGCAAAGTTACTGGACTGGTTTGCCATTTCCTTCTCCAGATGAGAAACTGAGGCAAACAGAGTTAAGTGACTTACCCAGGGTCACACAGCTAGTAATTGTCTGAGGTCGGATTTGAACTCAGGAAGATGAGTCTTCCTGACTGCAGGCCCAGCAGGCTATCCACTACACCTCCCAGCTGAGGGGACAGACAGAAAGATACTATGCTGGTTCGTTAGTGTACCCCAACCCATAGCCAGAAACTTTCTGAATGTCCTTGTTTCTTGATATAACAGCCTGATTCCAAAGCCCATATTAAAATGCAGTTATGTTCTGCAGGTCTGACCAAGGTCATAAGTCTCCTCTCACTTCCCCTTCATTCCTGGGAGCTCAATCTGAGTTTCCTGGTCTGTGAAGTCACCCATCCAGTCCCCCAGTCACTCCCCTTGGACCCTCATCCAGACATAGAGGCCTACGTCCATCCAGTAGAATGCCTGCTCCCTCCAGGAGGAAATCAGAAAGACTGGAATCAGCAGAATTCCCACTGAGTTTGAAAGAAAATTATGAAAATAATAATAGGAAAAGGGATAGCCTTAGGAACTGGGCCTGTGATTTATCTGAAATGAAGAACTTCCCAGTGGGGAAACATCCTCCAGTAACAGGTCAGCATCTCCTCTGAAACGTACAGTCCGAGAGTCGGGGTTCTTAACTCTGTTTGTGTCTGACCCAGATGGGTTGTGTGACCCTGGGCAAGTCACTGACCCAAAAGTCTAGGGAAGCTTACAGACCTCTTCTCAGTTGAACATTTTTAAATCCACTCAACATAATACATAGGATTAAGAGAGAAATCAATTCCACTGGTACAATAAGTACCATTGAGTTTGGGGGCCCTGGGTTAGAAGCTCTTTCTTAGAGATTTCTCTAGAGCACATGAATGACACCAAGTATGGGTTCAGAGGAGAGATTTGACCCGAGACTTCCTGGCTTGGGGGCTGCCTTTCTAGCCACTGGCCCAAGATAAAAATAACTAACAGAGATTAGAAGCAAGAAAAAGAGGTGGGAGCCTCACTAGAGGAACAGAAAATGAGCTGAGCAGGCCTGTTCCGGGAGGCAGCCACACAGAGGAAGGCCTCACCACGGCATTTCAGAAAAGCTGGACAGAAAGTTCATGTGTCTCCTCTGAGAACACGAATTAGATACGAATCTGGGGCAAGACTTTCTCATTAGCTCCCAGCATCTTAGGAACAAGATTATACAGGCTTGGGGGTGAGGAGACCTGAGAAGCCATCTGGCCAACTCCTTCATTTTACAGATGAGGGGACTGAGGCACCAAGAGGCTAAGGGATTTACTCAGGGTCATACAGGTGGTAATCAGTCCACCCCGCATTCAAGCTTGGGCCCAGTGACTCCAACACTAGGTTCTGCTTCAGTGTATGTAGTGGGGTTAAGATCTCCCCACAGAACCCTGTGCAAAGTCCCAAGTTGGATGAAAAAGAGACCACCCTTGAGAGAACAGGCTGCAGGCCTGAATCTTGCTTCTGTAGACGACTTCATCAAGGGTCTCAAGTTCATGCCATAAAAGGATTGGCTGAAGGAACTGGGAAGATATTCAGCCTGGAAGAGAAGGGGCAGGGGAGGAGAGGGTGTAAAGTGAGGGAGGAGAAATATTCAAGTATTTCAGGGGCTCCTGTGTTGAGGGATTCACTTTGTTCTGCCTGGCCCCAGAGGCCAGAACCAGGAACAATGGAGAAAGCTTCACAGACTGAGATTTAGGTTTGATGAGAAAACCTCCTCCCCAAAAGAGCAGGGGTGGATGAAAGCTGCCTGGTGAGGGGCCCAGAGGGGTCAGATGGAGTTTCAAACAACCAGGCTCTTCCTGGGGCTTCAGCTACCGGGGGTCAGGTCAGAGAGGCTGCCAGGAGCCCTGGCACCCAGTCACTCCTAGAACAGGGTAAACGTTAGGCAGGAGGGCTTAGCCAAGACCCGTGGTGGCGACCATCTCTAGCTGTCAGACTGGGAATGGGAGAGACAGCAAAGAGCAGGTGGAATGAAGACCTGGCCCAAGAAGCGTGCTGACCGCCACTCCTGCTGGGGCAAGCATGTCAGGTAAAACCAACATATTGGCCTCCTCCCTTCACCAGACTAAGCAGGGGATGTGGTCAGTCTGCCCAGGGCAGGGGGGGGGGGGGGGAGCAGCTTAATTATATTTTCATAAATCAAGCCCCTTAGTTCAAATAACAGGTTAGGTGGAATTCGATAAGGTTCACTCATCTCCTAATCCCCTCTAGTCCCTTCCAACTGTGACCTTCCATGTCCTAAGTTTCCTCCCAATTCTAACCTCTTGTGTTCTATGCTCAATGTTCTAAGCCTCTTGTAGCTCTAATCTTCAAGGTTCTATGGCTTAAGGACCTTTCCAGTTCTGACCTTCTATGATCTAAAGTCACCTCTAGCTCTGACCTCCTCTGTTCTATATTCAAGGCCCCTCCAGCTCTGATGGTCTGTGTTCTAAGGTCCCTTCTAGCCCTGGTGTCCCATGTTCTAAGGTCCTTCCCAGCTCTGATAGTCTATGTTATGAGACCCCTCCAGTCCTGAGAGCCTCTATTTTAAGGCCCTTTTCTAGCTGAGGCATTCAATAGTGCCATAGTTTCAACCTTACCCTTGGATTATGATATGTAAAGAAATGCTTTAGACTAGTATTTGCTTTCTCTCCTCTCTCCACATTAATGTTCACACACCTGTGTCTGCTCAGCTCAGCTGGATGAAGAACTGGTTATATCATGAAGCTAATAACAAAAATAACGGGATAGCCAGGTAGCACAGTGCGTAAGAGCACCAGTCCCAAGAGTCGGGATGACCTGGGATCAAATCCGGGCTCAGACACTTAGCACCCACCCAGAAACACCTGGCCGTGTAACCTTGAGCAAGTTATTTAACCCCAATTGCTCAGGGGTGGCCAGGTGGCACAGTAAGAGCGTGGGGCCCAGAGTCAGGATGACCTGGGATTGAATCCGGGCTCAGATACTTAGCACCGCACCCAGAAATAACTGGCCATGTAACCTTGGGCAAGTTACTTAACCCCAATTGCTTTAAGAAAAAAAATAGAAAAAAAAAAACAAAAATAACAACCCCAACCCCAATGAGAGACATTTCTACCATCTGAGCTTCCCAACTACCCCATAAGCAGGGGTTTGATTTATGAAAATATATATAACATCCTCATTTTACAAATAGGGAAATGGGGTTCAGAGAAGTTAAGGAGCTTGCCCCAGATCACAGAGCTAGTACAGGTCTGAGACAAGGTTCATCACATTTTCCTGATGCTAGCTCCAACACTCTATCCACTATGCCAGGGATCTGCAAACCAGGCCAATCGGCCATGTAGCGTGCCAGTCGCTGTGCTACACTCTCCTAGTAAGACCAACATAATGGGTTCTTTCCTGATATGGCCCAGTTCGCAGTCAGTGGTCCTCCATCTCTGGGACCATGCTGACCCAGAAAGGAATTATGTGAGAGTATAAATGATCTCTTCCCATCACAGGGCTGAGGGAGGCAAATAGAAATAAATACCCAATTAGTGGCATGTGGGTCAATAGAAACACCTTCCTACCCAAAGGAGAGTATATTGAGAGTCTTCTATTTCTACTGAAGGCCCGTATGCAGTCCTGCCCCACCCTAGCCCTCAAAAAGGTCTTTAGTTCAATTCATTTCTAACCCAGGATGAAAAATGTTCCTTATTATTCCAATGTCAATGGAAAAATCACAACTCAAGAGTTTCATTCCATGTCCCTTATCTAATATTACTTTCTCCCATCCTCATTCCCAGAATGCTATGCTACCAAGGGGATGAAAAGAGACAGGTATCAAGATACTATATTTAATATTTAATAACAAAGCTAGTGACAATTTGGAATGTGTTTTTTAAGAGTCAAGGATCAGAGGATCATGCAGAAAATGGCTGCATTGTTCTGAAAATAATCCCAGCTGAATCACATTTTTGTTTGAGGAAAACAAACTTCTAGCCTCCAAAATGCTGACAAAAGGCCCTCTCTCACTACAGAAATGCACCAGAAAACCAGAAGCATCCTCCTTGGTCACTGGGAAAACTCAAAGACCACCAGAAAATGCACCATCAAATGACATGTTCCCTGAGGACGACATCCCACCTACCTCCTTTCCTTAGCAGCATCGACTAGACCAAAAACCATCTCCCAGCTTTTTAGAAAGGCACCGCCAACAATGGAGACTTATCCTCTGGCCACAATGGTACTTGCATGTTAAAGGTCAGCTTGAAAACAAAACAAAGACTTGTCTTACCGATCATTGTGGTTCCTCCTGCCAGGGAGGCCTTTGTCCCTTGGAAGAAGTCATCAGCAGACGTCATCCCCTGGTCTGGCATCTGGAAACGGGTATGCACATCAATGCCACCGGGTACCACCATCCTGGAATGGGCTTCGATGGTTTTCACTCCTCCTGGCACAATCAGGTTCTCACCTATTTGCCTGGATTAAACAGGGCTGGGTCAGTGGGGAGACTAATTACAAAGAGTCACAAACATAACTGTTAATCAAATAAGGTGGTCCAACTTGGCTGCATCACCTTCTCCGGACACCGCTGGCCTCTGAAAGCAAAGCATCCTCCTGAACACTGGGATGGGGCCCAGCCGAGTTCTGAGTTTGTTTTTCTAAATTATTTGCTTTCATTCCTAAGAATATGCCTCGCCCTCTGTAGGTAACTGTACAGTGATTCCCATCATCCCCAGAAGGCCAACCCCTTGTTCTCCAGGTACCCAATTCTGGAGCCGAAGCAAAACTTAAAAAAACTATTTATTATAGTGACTGCCAATACCCAAGGACAGAGTATCCACGCTGATGGAATCACTCCTCTCTTGAAAGATTAAAAATTAATAACATCAAAATACCACTGAAATGCTATCACAGAATAAGTATAATTTTGTAGAAGACCTCAGAGAACCCATCTGAAAGGAGGGAGTTATTACAGTCAATAAAAAATCTCACTTTTAATAAGAATAGAAATAAGGAATAAGAAAAGCTAACATTTACATAGCTCCTAGTATGAGCCAGACACTGTACTAAGCATCTTGTTTCACAACAACCTTGGGAGGAAGGTGTTATTATTATGCCCATTCTACAGGTGAGGAAATTGAAGCAAACAAAGGTTAAGTGACTTGTCCAGAGTCCACAGCTTGAAAATATCTAAGGCTAGATTTGAATTTAGGTCTTCCTAGCTCTAAAACCAGTGCTCTAACCACTTAGCAACCTGGTCATTCTCTCTTACTGAGGAAGAATTCAAATCATGGACTGGCTCCCCTATATAGATATGGATAGAGATAGCTAAAGATATATATATATATATATACATACATACATACATATAAAATTATATACATAATATAGAAATAGATTTATAAATATCCACATAGGTTTGGGAATAATTTATGTAAATATATTCATAAACATAAATAATATATGCTTTTTATTTTTATGTGTGTGTGTGTGTGTGTGTGTGTGTGTGTGTGTGTGGGTGTGTGTGTGTGTGTAACAAGGCAACTGGGAATTTACAGAAAATGTCACTGTTTCCTACCTATGTAATCCTGGCAAGGTTTTTTTTTTCCCTTTCTGGCCTCGGTTACCCCATTTATAAAATTGGAGGTAGGGCCAGCTGGTTTCTAAGATCCCTTCCAGCTCTACCTGTGATTCCAGGATCTCACACACTCAAGAGGCAGGGAGGCAGGAGATAGAAAGCCAGCCTCAGCTCCAAGAAGACCTGAGTTTTAAATCTTGTGCCTTTAATACATACTGACTGTATGACCCTGGATAAATCACTGATAACTCTCCAAGATTATGGTTCTTTGCCTAGGGTGAGAGTTTAAGAAATGCATTTTCATTTATTCATTCATCCAGAGAAGAGTGGAGAGAGTTTCCCTACCAATTCTCCCATACCAGTGAAATCTCAGATCTGGACCTCCACCCAAAACGGATTAACGGATTTTTTCCCACACCATCTCAGAGCTTCATTCAACAGACCTATTCGATTCTTTCTCCCTGCATCCCTTTGCAAAACTGGGGAGAAAACCAAGACAAGGAGCAGGTAGTGATGCTCCCCAGGCACCCAGTGACAGAAACAAAACCTGCTGAGCACAGCCCCCCTACTGCAATGATGCCTCTTGTGAGGCCACAAGGCACTGGATGGACTGGGGCAAGGTCTGGCACAGCTGGCATGCATGAACCTCAACAGAACCATGGTGAGCATAGACATGTGAACTTCCAAGCCAGTGCTTAGCATGGTACCTGGCACATAGTAGGTGCTTAATATTTATTGACTAGCCTGACTTCCTCTTAGCAAATCAGAATGAGAGACTCCAACCCTATCAATGTTCTGTTACCCTGGGTAAGCTGTGCTGCTGGTCCTCGTGAATGCTGGGTACTAAGATGTCATCTGCTGGAATGTTTGTCTCTAATCAGACAGATGTGCTGCTTCTCCGGGGTCATGTGAGCTACTCAGGGTACAAGAAGGGGTGGGTGATATGGACACGTCCTCTGTCCCAGCATGCACTAAACTCTCCCTCAAGCCAAGAGTGCCCTGACAGCACCGCTGCCTCACTGGTTTGTGTTTTTGCTTTTCTAACTCACTGCCAGGTACACACAGCCAACATAAGGGCAGTCTTCCAGGTTCCTTGCAAAATCAAGGATGAGACCCCAAAGTGGCCATTAGCAAAGATTTATTTCCAGCGTCTCACTGTAATTAATTAGATGTCTTCCTCCTTGGATCCTGATCAAGAAAGCAGATGTGCTGACCCAGCCTGGGTCACATTCCAGACTTACAACTCCCAAAGAAGCAAATCACCCCAAAGCACCACATTCCAGGGAGCCTTTTGAACACTTAACATACCATAGGTTGAGTATTTAAACAAGAAATAAAGGCAGACTTTCAACCAAGTTAAGAATACTTAACTACCTGGGAGCTCCCATACCCCAATGCCATGAGGAGAGAACTGGGGTTTGCTAAATAGCCGTGAAAGCTCCACACTCTGGTGAGTCCCACTTCCACTTCCCCTGGGAACTAAATTGTCTTCCAGCTTGCCCTGGTTGGGACTACTCTCTAAGAGGAAGAAAATGCAAACTGTTCGTCGAACTTTGAATTCTAAGCCTTCCAAAACAAAATTTTTCAAATTCATTGTATGTTACCTGTCAAAAGGTGTTTTTAAAAAGGCATCAGGCTGTTAGTTGTTCTCAGTATAATCTGCTACTATAATCCTGGACCCCTCCTCTAATGTCTTCCTGGGACACTTCACCTTAGCATGGAGGTAGGTCCCTGAAAGCTATTTCCAGTCCCTACCTGGACTGGAAAGCCTTTGAGCTAGTGTCTGTGGTCTGAGGGACAGTCTGGGGCAATTTGGTCATGACACGATAAATTGTTTGACCAAAGATACTCTCAATGACCATGACATACTCACGTGGAGTAAAATGGTTCTGATTTGTGTCAGCAAAAAGAGTACATGACCTATTAGTGAATTCAGGATTTAGATGGTACAGTGAAAAGCACACTGGATTTAGAGTCAAGGGAGTCAAAATTACAACTCTGAAACTTGGTACCTCTTAGACCAAGGCTCTCTGGGCCTCAGTTTCCTCATCTGTAAAATGAGACAATTGCACTAGATGACCTCTAAGGTCCTCTCC
The DNA here is from genome assembly GCF_028583685.1 of Petaurus breviceps papuanus. Classification (NCBI taxonomy): domain Eukaryota; kingdom Metazoa; phylum Chordata; class Mammalia; order Diprotodontia; family Petauridae; genus Petaurus; species Petaurus breviceps. Next base: position 17,522,613 of record NW_027185697.1, on the reverse strand, counting down.
AGCTCAAGATCTAGGATCCTATGTTGAAAAATGTGCTATCGTGGCATCATAGAAAGAACATTAGATTTAGGGGTCCAAAGACCCAGGTTCAAATTCTGCCTCTTCTGCTATCTTTAGAAGCTTCACTTTACTCCCTTACCACTAACACTCCTTTCGCCACCCCAAGTTTGTTTCCTCAATGGCAAAATGATGAGACTGGAAGATACGATCTCAAAGAGCCCTAACACAAATGCTGGGATAAAACAATCGCAGCTAACAGGCAAGGCTGTTGGTAAGCTTGTCTGTTTGTTGTTTTGACCTTTCTCCAAGAGGACCATGACATCAGGGAAGAGATACATGCAAGTGAATTGGACTGAAGTGAGGCAGGACTGTGCAAAGTCTCCAGCCTCACTTTCTCCTCCAGAGCCATCTGGGTCTAGTGGGGAGATATAGATAAGAATGCCTAGAGACAGCCCCAGATGTGGTGGGCGACACTGGCCTTTCTAAGCAAAGATCTTTAACAGGTCTCAGCTTGACTGAGGCAATGCTTCATTCGATTATTAAAGCTAGGTAAGAAATAAGACAGAGAACGGCCTCTTTTACCTAGTCAAAGAAAAAAAGTCAGTCTGGGAAAGGAAGACCCCCAGTGTTTCCGATCAAAACAGAAACAATTGCATTTACATTCACTCTGAGTTATCAGGGCCTGAAGGAAGACCAAATGAGGCTTGGGCTGGGGCCTACTATTGACCAATCAGTGAGAGCCAGAGTGATCTGGGTTTAAGGCAAGGTCCTTAAGGAAAAAAATCTAGCCCATAAACCCCAAGATATTTTGTGAGGTATCATCGATCAAAATTTACCAGCAAGGTATAGTAGTATAAATGACACTGAAGTGAGTCAGGAAACTTGGGTTACAGTGATTTGATCATTTCTATGAACTCACAGTGTGGCCTTGGACAAACCAATTAAAACTCTTCAGGTCTTAATTTCCTCATCAAAAATATTTTGAGAGAGTAGGACTGAATGAATTCCTCAGCTCACACTTTCAGCTCTTAAAAACTATTTGTAAATAGTTCTATAAAACAATGTATACTCTTGGGAAGAATGTTACAAACGTTGTCACTGTAACAGTGACCTTTGATTAACTGTGTTTCTTTGTTGGTTGGTAACAGCAAAGAAATGTTCAAAAATCACTGTTATATAAAAAACAATAAAATTTGTAAAAAAAAATAAATTAAAATGAAAGCTATCATTGGCTGAAAAAAAAACCATACTTACTTTATCAACCCATCTTCCATATAAATATCTGCATAGAAGGACTGGTCATCATTCACGATCTTGCCACCCTTGATCAAAAGTCGATCGCTCTATAACAGGAGAAGAAACCAGTCAATATTGTCTGGCTCATTCAGACCTTCAGGAAAGAGATGGGGGAACCTGTGCATGAGTCCCTGGCAATACTGGAATATCAGTCAGGAAGCAAAATCAGACACAGGGGTGAGGCTGCACATGATCACCCATTTCCCCAGAAAAGCCAACAGCTCTTCCTAGATAAAAAGACTTTTTTTATTATTGTCATACCTGCAAGCTCATAAAAACAAACTCAAACAATCAGCCATTGAAAGGCAGGGAACACAGTTTCAGATGGAATAGATAATAGTTTTCCAGCAGATCCTCTTTTTTTTTTTACATTATTATTCACACCCACACATAGTAAAGTCACTTCTTGGCTAAATTTGAGTCAGTTACAGTCAGAAAAATTGACGAAAAGTCTGTTGCTATTGGTAACTCAACACAAACAAACTCATTTAATCCAGCTGTAGCACAGTTCCAAACCAGTGGGTCCTTCCTAATGACTCTTCTCTTCTAGGCAAATTACAAAGTAGCAAAAGAGTAAGGAAGACACTTTGATTCTTTTTCTTAATAGGGTTGATGACTGGGTATTTTCAGGTGCAGCAATTCCCTCTACCAATTCAGGTCAGCACCTTATCTGAAACAAGAATCTAAGAGTTGTCTGGGGCACAGCCATATGAAGTGACTGCCCAGGGTAATGAAGCCACTACAGACACAGGACTTGAACACAGGTCTTAAACACAGGTCTTCCTGACTTCCAGGACAACTCTCCCATGCTGCCACTGCCTGCCTGCATCCATCTGTCTCTGTGTGTGCCTCTGAGTGTGCCTCTGTCTCTCTGTCTCTGTCTCTCTCTGTCTCTGTCTCTCTGACTCTCTCTCTTTGTCTCTCTCTTTCTGTGTTTCTGTGTGTATGTCTCCGCTCCCCCCCCCCCAATAATTTCAGAACTACCAAGTGGATGTGAAAGAGAGATGTATCTATGGAAATGCAGAAGTGATGGCAAATATTTCCACCAGATCCCCACTACAAAGGTCTGATTCCCCTTATCATGTCCTTGGCAGGTATTTGTGAAGAATGTCTATGAAAGCTATTCAGCAACCTCAGGGGAGGCTACAAGAGAAATTGAAATATATCATGACACCTCCCCTACCAACTGTTCTCAATTAAATGCAGAATTCATATCGGATGTTCACAAACATCTGACTCTATTATTTTGGATTACATGGAAGCTGTGCAAGCCGGACCAGCTGATGACATTTTATGGGACCGTAAGTTTAAAGAAGTGCTCACAGCATGATGGCCAAATGACAAATCCCTGACTCACCGCAGGGCTCATGGAGAGCAACTGTGAATCCATTACTCCCATCAATGTGGGCACTACCTCCAAAGGTGCCAATCAAAGGGCAGCCAGATCTGCACACCTTGGTGGCCATGTTCCCCAGGAAATCCACCGCTGGAGAGTTCCCTCATGCGTCACAAATCAGTAAGGACGTGTAAAGATGCAGAGGTATTTGGCTGAGCATATGAAAATGGGATCACAAGTCATTCTGGGTCTAGAGCTGGAAGGGACTACTGTAGCCCAACCTCTCCCCTTTACAAATGAGGAAACCAAGAACCCAAAAGGGTAAGTGACTTACCCAAGGTCACACAGGTAAGTAAGTAGCAGAACAGCTCTTTCCTTGGCAGTGAAATATTTTTTTAGGGGGGTGGGGGGGGTGGGAGGGGAAGGGACGTTCTAAATACTCACTTTAGTCCAGGTGCTATTCTCATATATTCCTCTCAGGCTACAAGGTCACTAATACATACATATAGTGTATGTGTATGTATGTGTATATATGTGTATCTATATATTGCTGGCCTCTTTCTCCTAGTTCATCTTTTTAGAAAGTCAAATACAGATAAGATATCAAATAAGCAAATAAAAACAGATTTCCTTGAACTCAGCCTCAACCTTACCTCCAGGAATGGCACTGGAGCATGTCCCTGAGGGGCTGCAGTATCAGACCCCTCCTAATTATCTGAGGCCTGATTCTGTTGGGGAACCACTCTTACCTCAGTTTCCTTATCTGTAAAGTGAGGGAGTTGGACTAGGTAGTACTGAGCCCGTTCCCCCAGGTACATTCTATGACCTTTTAACCTCCTGGACCTCAGTTTCTGTACATGAAAGTGGTCAGACTCAGGACCTCTGAGGTCCCTTCCAGCTCCTGTCATCCAGCTTCCTTGTAATGCCTGGTCATGCTACAGGGATCATACATTCTACAGATGCTATTGGGAGGTGAGTGGGGGAGGTGGGTGGAGAATGGAAGAGGGGGAAGGACTCTGGTTTGTTTGATTTTTGTTTGTTTTCTAATGAAAAATGCCACTGTCTTCCTTAAAGCAGGGTCTTTAGATTGCCTTGTCATTGTCCCTCCCCTTTCCTTTTCAAAATACATTCCAGGAACTTATGAGGACCCTCTAAATGGGGTGCAGGCCAATACCCCCCAGTTTCACCCAGCCAACCAGCCCCTCCACCCCCAAGCTCTTCCAGGGATACTGAATGGTTTCTAGGAGAGAAAGCATTCCATGGAGAAAGGCGGGGAAATGGCCATCCCTGCCTGGGCTAGGGAGGCCTCCAGCTCACAGTTAGGCCAGCCTACAGAGACCTCACACCCAGATTCCATCTTTACATCCATCTGGTCCCCATCGCTTCTCCCCCTCCTTTCTCCCTGGAAGGAAAGAAGCCCAAGATGGGTGTGCTCTTTGGGCCAGAGGAGCAAGGCTGGCTGGGGAGCCTGGACTGGGAAGGCGAGCTAAGAGCCCTTCAGGGAGAAAGGCCCCGAGGATCTCCCCCCCACAGAGCATCCTTCCGCTGGGGACCAGTCCAAGGCCTTTCCCTCAGCCTCCTACACAGGAATTGGTCCGGGAGTGAAAAAAAACATATAGTTACATAACAATGACTGCCCTCCCTCCGTCCCTCCCTCTCCCTCTTTTCCTCCCCCGGGGGAGCTCACTCAGGGATGCACAGGAGAGCTGGCAAGATTTTTCCGGGCGAGGACCATGGGGGCGGGCTAGGGGCAAAAATTCATTTCTGGGGCTCTAAACGCTCTACACGGATTTGTTTTTGCGCTGATTTGTGAAAAGGGGGAGGGGGGAGAGGGGGAGGTAGCAGCAGCCGCCACCAGCAGCGGCGGCGGCGGCATCCTCCCACCCTTTGTCATCATTGTTTTCTTCGGGGCTGGAGGGGATGGGAGCTCAAGGGGCCATCTGTTCGGTTGAGGCTTGGGAGCAGCGCCATTCCCTCCGGACAAATACTTAGGCGCTCGTCCCCAGCTTCTAGCCGCTGCCGTTACAACGAAAGCCCCTTTGTATGAGTCAAGGCTGGCGGGCGGGCGGGCAAAGAGAGGGCAGCTTCCTTCGCACTAGCGGGGGCAAAGTGGGGGAGGGATGAGGAGCTCGGGAACCCAGGAACCCCGCCAGTTCACTAGCGCCAGAAGAAAGAGCGCCAAGCCTAGAGAGAAAAGAGAGGGAGAGAGGGAACGGGAGAGGAGAAGAGAGAGGATAGTGGGGAGAGGGACTGGGGAGGGGAAGAGAAGGAATGGGAGGAGAGAGGGAATGAAGGAGGAGGAGAAGACATGAGGAGGGAGGAGAGAGAAAAGAGAATGAGGGGGAGAGGAGAAATGGAGGAAGAAAGGAAAAGAGGGAATGAGGCAGAGAAGAGGGAATGAGGAGACCAAGAGAGGGAGGGGAAAACAAATAAGGGAGGAGAGGGAAGGAGGAAGAAGAGAGGGAGATGAGCAGGAAGAAGAGAGGGGGAAATGCGTAGAGAGAGGAGGAGAAAAAAGGAAGAAGTTGTAAATTAGGGATCTGGGGGAGAAAAAAAACGAAGGAATTACAGACAGAAAGGAGAGGTAACAAAAAACATGTCTCCCGGGGGGGGGGGGGGTGTGGGTGGGGGGGGGGAATGGCTCAGAGACCTGGCTCTCCATCATCCTTCTTTAGCTCCTGCACACACATTCTGGGATTTTCCCCCTTCATCCCTCCGCACCCCTGCGCTTTCCTCCTTCCCTTTTCTGTCGTTATTTCTCTGCCTTCCTCCCCACCACCCACCCCGCCCCATACACACACCCTTCTTTCTCTGGAGAGTAGGATGGAGGGGAGGGGAAAGGTTGACACCTTTTCTTGGGAGGAGAAGCAGGCTGGCAGCCTCGCATCTCTCCCTGCACGGGGCCCCACGTTGCCTTAAATCAGCTCCCGCCGGAGCCAGGGCATCCTGAGTCCGGCATCCCTCCGCTTTCACCACCGGCACAAGCTGGGGCTGTAGCATCCATACATCTCTGCCCGCCCCTGGCCACGAAAGGCCGTCAGGGCCAGATGAAGCTCGGCCTGGAAAGCTAGAAACCTTAATGCAATTAGGCTCCGTATTTAATGCCTTTGCTCTTTTGCAGATTAATCCTGGGGAGGGATCCTAATTAATCTCTTCCTTCGCGCCCGCCCTTCCCTCCTAATTTCTTCGCATCGCCTGCTGCACAAAGAGCGCCTCGGATTCCCCGGGCACCAAACTCACCGTGATGCGCGGAATGTTTTTCTTCCCCTGATAAGACATCGCTCTCGCTTGGGGACCAGAAACTGCCAGTAACTGCCCGCTTCGATGGCCAGGGGTGTCCAGAAAGGAACCTGGCTCTTTGCACGTTGGAGAAACGGGAAAGCTGGTCCCGAGGCTGCTAGCCAAAAGCAGAAACGGGGAGCAAATGCAACCCCGTGCTCTGTCTGTCTCTCTTTCTTCCTCTGCTCCAAGCCCAGCCCCGGCTTAGAGCAAAAAAAAAAAAGAGAGAGAGAGAGAGAGAGAGCTACAGAGAGAGAGAGACT
>NW_027185697.1:17506666-17516339 GCF_028583685.1 Petaurus breviceps papuanus | reverse complement strand
CACAGCAATGAAAGCCTGGGTTCCAGGCGGATTCCGCAGCGCATGCGCCACCAACCACTCCCTTTCCTCCTCGGCAAAAGCCATCCGATTCGGTTGGGGCGGGCGCTGATTGGCTGAGGCGTAAGGAATATGCAAATGACTAGGAGAGTGGTGCAATGATGGGCTGGGTGGGGGAGCGGAGCGAGGCCCGGGGATGGGGCGGCCAGGGACCAGGGCTCGCGCCATCCCGCAGCCCCTGCAGCTGCAGCGCCCTGGGAGGGGAGGCCTCTGCCAGGGAGGAGGGGAGACGTGGTATTGGTGCAGAAATGCATGCCGTGAACAGGCACACGCGCTTGCACGCCTCTCCCGCGAGGTTGCAGCCTCCCGTCCGTTCCCGTCCTCGTCCCCGCGTAGGGTGACTGCCGCAGAGCCAATGGCTTGGGCGGACAGCTGCAGGAGGGGCCGCAGCAAGCGAGCCCTTCTCCCGCTCTTCCGGGCTAGAGCCGCCCTGCGGGAAAGGGAAGGGGGCACGAGCCTGGGGGTGGGATGCAGCAGCCGAGCCACGCCCTGCGCTCTGCAGAGCCGGGAGCCCCAGACTGCGTGGGGATGCTGCGACCAGCGACGCCGCACTAGCTCTGGGGACTGCACTGAGCATCCAGGGGGCGGGGCTGTTCTGCAGATTGCCAAAGGAGGGAGTTAGGAGGCAGAAATGCAAAGTGGGGGAGAGGAGCAAAGGAGAGGGGGGGCGCCAGCTTCCAGGCAGCGGTTGCTTGGCAGCTGCATATCAAAAAAGGCGAGGTCCTCCTGAGCCGGAGGGGAGGGGGGGGGGGGGGGAGGGAGAAGGTCATGGGAGACTGGGCTGCAGCCGGGGTGGAAGGTCAGGCTTGAGATGCTCCTGCAGGAAATGTCCACCACCCAGCCCGAGTACTGGGGGCCTTCGCAGGGCCAGAGCTCCCCCGAGGTCCTGGAGTAGCCCCTTCCATACCCATATTTTATTGGAAGGAGCTGTAGGGTTCATCAAATCCTAACCTGCCTTTTACAGAAGAGAAAATGGGCCCAGCAAGGGACAGTGACTTACCTAAGGTCACTAGTTAGCTAGGGTTGCAATCCCAGGTCTTTGTGGCACCATGGAAGGGGAAATGCTTTTAAGCCAGACGGTGGAAGACCAAATTCTGCCTCTCATGCTTATTATTACCTGGGTATCCTTGGTAAAACCTGCCTTAGGCTTCAGTTCCTCACCTGTAAAAGGAGGGAGTTAGTCTAGATCCTATCAGAAGCTGCTTGCTGCTCTCAATCTTGCTGTCTCCAAATCTAGTGTTCTTGCAACTAGGCAAGGGTGGACTTTCGGCTAAGATTTTTCAGTGCTCCTGTGTCCCTTCCCTATTTCTGCAGTCAGGCCACAGACACTAAAAGACCCTGCAGAAGAAAGCCTGGCTGGACTCTCCTTTTCAGCCCCTCCCCAAATCCCCCAGTCCCCAGAAGCTCACTTGTATGATCCCTCTACCCCAAAAGCAAGCCATTTAGTAAGAAGCAGGTTTGCTGAGGGTGGCTCCCCACCACATCATTCAAGGAACTCCAAGCAGGTTCTGATGATCTAAAGGCAATGAATGAATTCTCCTACCAGATGACCCAAAAGATGGAAACAGAGAAGGAGCCAGTGCAGGCAGGGTGAGGAAGGAACTGCGCCAAGATTTTCCATGGATGCCTCTGGTGGCCCAGGTAAGGATGAAGTTTTAGGGGCCTTTCCCTTAGGCGACATTAAAGATATGTTTTGCCATACTGGGAAGAAAGAGCCTGAAGAAGAAAGGTATGACAATAAGTAGGCCTAGCCCAAATTCAACCATCTTCCCTCCCTGGGGAGGGTGAGGCAGCCCGGTTTAGTAACTAGAGGACAGCAGATAACAGCCACAAGAAGACCGATGTGAGGTGCTTCTGGAGAAGGTTATAGAGGTGGGAGGAGGGTGGGACAGCACTGGAATGCACTAGGGAAAACTGACATTTAAACCCCAATGCTGATCCTGATAGAGTTAAATGTATTGCTGCTCCCTTGGATGTCAGCACCCTGGAAAAAGTCCTGGTCACCTGCCCTAGGTACAGCTCCTCCATAGACTGGTACATAGGCATGTCTATACATAGACATATGGCAATAGTATTCATATAATAATATATATTGTAATAATATATAATGTGGCTATAATGAACATCTGGACTGTTGTACAACCTTCCCCAGTTGAAATCTTTCTAGCTTCCCACTAAATGCAGTCTTGCCCCAGCACAAATGTAGCCCATCTGAAAAAAAAAAATCCTCCTTTTAATTAGCTAATAAGTGATTAGCAAATCCCTTACCTCCTACCTCTGCAGACAGGCCCTAAATAAGTCATGAGCTCAGGAAGCATCTTTCCCAGTGGCATTCTCTCTCCCTTTTCCTGACAATTTTACCAAGGGCCGCTCCTCTCTGTGATGTTACAAGGAAACCTAGAAATCTCAGGCAGCATAAAAGTGGTAGAAAAGACAATTTGGACTCGGAAGATCTGGGTTGACATCCTGGTTCAGCTTCTTCCTACCTGTGACCTTGGGCAAATCACTTCCTTCCTCCAGCCTCATCTGTAAAATGAGGGATTTGGACTAAATGAGCTCTGAGGTACTTCCCAGATCTAAATCTGATCTGGTGGGACTCTGTCGGAAAGGGAGAGGAAGCCCAAGGGGAGGTCAGGGTCCAAATCTGATATGAGGGCTAGAAGGACTGGAATTCTCTCAGATCTGCTGCCTGCTAGGGTGTCTTTGAGACACGTGCTCATACATGGCTGCAGGTTCTGTGAAGCTGTGGACTTGGTAGATAGCATGGGAGTCCCCTTCCCCCACCCACCAACTGCCTGACATCTGGATTTCTCTACAGATTTTACTGAAGGGCTAAAAGTAAAGCGAGGTGTTGTCAGCAGATACTGTTGTCAGCAAGCAAGAATCGAAGTCCTGGGCTGAGGAAGCATAAAGCACCCTCCTCACCCCCTGGGGAAAATAAGAGGATTTTCCAGTCAGAGCTACTTTCTCTTTGTCCTTTTAAAAGCAGGGGGGTGGGGAAGAATGTCACCAACCAAGTCAACTGTCACATGCAAATTGTTCATAATGGAAAGTTTCCATCACTCCTGATAGGATCTTTTGCATTTTCAAAGCCTATATGCTTTCTATTTGCAGAGTCTAATTAGCATGTTCTCTTCTGGGTTTTTTGATATTATTCCTTCCAACATTTTTCAATGGAGCCAAACTAGACCTCTAGTTATTCCTGTCCTTAGAATTCCATTTCCTACCTCCACACCTTTGCATATGATTTTCTGCTTGCCTACAATGTGCTCAAACATGACCTCAATTGCTTAAATCCTCTCTCTTATCTAAGGCTCAGCTCAAAAGACACTTTTTACTATAAGTCTTCCCTGATTCCCAAGCCCTCTATTAGTGTTCTCTCCCTCTTCAATTTATTTTATATTTACTGATCTGGGAACATGTTTACCTCTGACTCCTTAAGGTCCAGAACTATAAGATGTTTGCATTACACCCAGTAGGGTTGTTTGTTTGGTTTTGGGTTTTTTTAATTGAGGAGGGGACAGTTTCATCAGTAAGAAATCCCCTCAAACAGTGTAGATGACCTGTGACCTAGATAGAGCCTTAGGGAGTTGACTTGGCCAGGATCACAAGGCTAGGCAGTGTCAGAGGGATGCCTTGATTCCAAGGCTCTTGGACTCTCTCTGGGTTCTCTAACCGCTGCCTCTCAATATGTGGCAAATAAGTGGTTATTGAATTTAATCCCTATACTCAAGCACTTCTGTACCTTGTGACATGGAGGTGAGTTCAGGTTCTAGGTATGCCAATGGAGACCAAGCTTGGGAAGATCCTACCAACCTGGAAAGGCTTAGGCTATAGGACTCCGACATCTGGGATCCATCCCAAGCCAGCAAGTATTTATTAAGCACCTGCTGGAGATTCAAAAACAAAAATGAATAGTCTCTGACCCCAAGGAGCTTACATTTTAGTGGGAAAGAGAGGAATGTCCATACAGATAAATACATACTAAATAAGTACAAAATTATTTGGGGGAGAGGTAGCTAGGCAGCACAGTGGCTAGAAGGCCAGGTCTGTAATCAGGAAGACCTGAGTTCAAATTTGGCCTCTGACACTTACTATCCGTGTGACCCTGGGCAAGTCACTTAACCCTGTTTGCCTCCGTTTTCTTATCCGTAAAGTGAACTGGAGAAGGAAATGGCAAACCACTCTACCATCTTTGCTGAGAAAGTCCCAGATACAGTGGTGAAGAATCAGACACTACTGAACAATTACCAGGAAGACACCTGTTTGCCTCCCAGGTCTGTTGTTTATTGCCTTGGGCAAATTACTTCCTAACCCTATGTTCTTGGGTTGTAAAATTAGGGGATTGAACTAGACCTCAGAGACCAAGAGATCATTGACCTGGAGCTGGGGGAGACCTCAAAGAGTATCCAGTCCCACCTCCTCATTTTATAGATGAGGAAATTGGGGCCCAGAGAGATTAGTGACTTCCCCCAGTATTTGAACCTGGCTCCTCTGATTCCAGGCCCAGTCTCCTTTCCACCACACTATGATGATTCTACTTCCAGTTTTAGATTTTTATGATCAAACTGGGGGGGATCTGAAAGGTCTTTGAATAGCAGGTAGCACTTGAGCTGAGCCTCAAAGGAGAGGTAGAAATGACAAAGGAGAGCTTCGGAGGAATGAGGACTCAAGTGAGGCTAGATATGGGATGTTGTGTTTGGGAAAAGGACTTCGGAAAAAGGAGACACTTGACTGAAATGGAGAGTGTACAAAAGGCTCGAATGTGAAGTCAGCCTAGAAAAATAGAACAGAACCAGATAGCAAAGAGCTTTAAAGGCCAACTAATTTTATGTTAAAGAGATCAGAAAGCCACTGAAGCTTCTTGAGCAGGAGAAAAACACAGTCACACCTATGCTTTAGGAACAGCAATTTGGAGTAGCATCCATTATAAATGTCATCAGAGGAACAGAGTGGTAGAAAGTGCACTGGATTTGAAGTCAAATCCTGCCCCTATCACTTACTACCAGTGTGACCTTGGGTGAATCATTTAATCTCTCTGGGCCTGTTTCCTACCATCTGGAAAATGGGTACAAAGGGGAATGGGCTAAATGGTTTGTAATTCCCCTCATATTCTGGATCAATGATCACCTTAGCTAAGGTCAGAGAGATTCATCAGCAGAGGGGAATTCTACTATGGAAGAATGTTTTGAACATAATAACTCATGGAATATATGTGTGTGTGTATACACATATATGCATGTTTATTCACATACTTATATACATATACACACAGTATATGTATGTATGTATATGTGTGTGTACATGTGTGTGTATGTGTGTATACAAAATTCAGATCCTTTCAGCATCAAAAACCATGAGTCCTAAAGGGGGATTGGGTCTGAATTTCTTAAACCCCATTGGCTACTTAATCCAAATTCTTGACTAATAGCCTGTCTGGAGATGAAAGGATTCAAGGGAGTCTCCCAGGTCTTCTCTAGGCAGACTATGGCTCAAATTCTCCCAGTGTTTTCTGCTCACTACCTCCCAGCCCCCAACTGGATCTCTCAAATGGAAAAGAATTTCTAGTTCATGTACTGACTGGCTAACGTCTGTTTTGCATTGTGTCAAAAGAAAGAGTCACCTTGCTCTAACAGAGAGAATCCACAGACTGGGAGTCAGACCTAGATCCTAGACTTGGCTCTCCTATGTGATCTCAGTGGAAGTTCCCTTCTCATACCTAGGTGTAATGGAAATGCAAATTTAAAGATCTTCCCTGCCCCTAGGCTAAAGTGCACCAGGAGCCTGGGGTGGGAGGCTTGTTCTTCAGTAGATACTTCTTGATTGGCCAGTGGGTCAATAAGGTTGTTACATTCTCTGAGCCAAGAGAAGGCTATATAAGCCCTGATGTGGAGCTTTGTTTTGGGGCTCACTTTGAGAAATGTTCTGTGATTTGATCTGTATTCTGGGAAGCCGTTGTCCAGAGCCCCCCTGGCTTTGAAAAACCCAGATGTGGAAACCCAGATGTTGACTGGGTATGGATGTAATGGTCGGACAGTTTGGAAATCTGTCTACTTGATCTGTTTCTGTCTTGATAATTCTGCCTGTATACTTTGAAGTTCGGGGTGCTGACCTTTTTCCCCTGAACAAGGTAAACGATATATGTCTGACTGATTAAAGTAAGCTTGTTAACCCATTTTGAGTTGCTTTCCTTTAACAAAGCAGATCCAAGAACCTGTGGTGGCAGCAAACCCTGAGGATGCTTGGGGTGCTTGCTGCTACACTAGGCCTCAGTTTTCTTATCTGTAAAAGGAGGTTGGACCTGTAACGTCTCTCCCAGCTCTAGGTCTAGAATTGTGTTCTACTGTAGGGGGCTGGACTAGATGACCTCTAGGGTCCCTTCCTGCTCTAGATCTATAATCATTTGCTGCTATAGGGGATTGGATTAGATGACCTCCAAGGTCCCCTTTAGCATCAGAGTTCTCTCATTCTAAGACTTGGTGCTATTCAGAAGTACAGATGAAAGGGACCATGCAGTCCAACCCAGACCTGAAAAAGAGCTCCCTGTACAATATACCCAGTAAAAGGTATTTATCCCCTGTTTCCTTGAAGACCTCCAACGACAGATCCCACCACTTTTCAGAGCAGCCCATTTAGCTGTAATGGCGAAAAGGCCCATCCTGGCTTGGAGCCTAAAGGTGCCTCTTTGCAATTTTCACTTGTTCCTCCCAGTTTAGTGTTGGTGGAAAAACAATAGGCAAAAACAATTGAAAACGGCCTTACTGCGTGATGGTCAGAACCTGGGCAATGCAGGCAAGTCTTGGACCACGTTATAAGGGGCACTTAGTTCCCTAAGAAGGTTACAAATGCTGTGAAAAGGCTGGATGTAACAGTTAACAGAATTTACTATAGGGCTCAGTTAGAATGTATCAGCAATGTTACTATCTAACAGCCTTGTTCAGGATTATATTATGTGCCATTGCCCTCTACTGCCTTTGCACCTGACCATGTGATCTTATGCTGGCAGAGACAGTAACAGCTTGGTTCCGTTTTGTTCCAGTAAGTCATGCCCTTGATCCCTCTACTTTTTCCCATTTGTAAAACAAGGGAGATCTTTGCTACCTCTAGCTTACAAGGGCCCTCTGAAGTGCTGTGGGCAAGATTTTTATGTTGTCACTACTGATGTACAGTCTATCAAACTCCAGACACCTGAGCAGGAAATGTAGTCAGGAAGATTTGGGTTTACATCTGGGAGAGAGTTAAAATAATAATGATACTTTTTTTTTAAGCCCAAAATTGCTGTTATTTGAGACTCCGGGTGTGGTTTTGGATGCTGCCAAGGGAATTGAAAATTAATGTAACAGCAAAGAAAGAGATCTGATGTTTGCTTTATCAAAAACCCAAGGGCATAGCTTAGGACAGTTGAGCCTCAAATAGTTCCATTTTTTTCTGTAGATAAAGAGAGAAAAAAGGTCACCTATTCTTGGACCCCAAACTTTCAGAAAATACCCAAAGAGCAGCAGCCAATTCAACTGAACCTAGGTTCAAACCCTGGGTCTGCTATTTATTATCTTAGTGACCTTAGGTAAGTCACATCCCATGCCTCATTTTCAATTTCTTATCTTCAAAATGAAGAGGTTGGCATTCATTGTGTAGTGGACTGGCATTATATACTTACTGCCTTGGCATCAGAAAAACCAGGGTTCAAATTCCATGTCAGGTACTTACTAGGTATGATCCTAGGTAAGCCATTTAATTTCTCTGTGCTTCATTTTCCTCAACTGTAAAGTGAGGGAGTGGGTCTTGAGACTTGATGACCTCTAAGATCTTTCTTTTTTCTTTCCCTTTCCCACCTTTCTTTCTTTCTCCCTCCCTCCTTTTTTCTTTTTCTTTATTCTTCTTTTCCTCTTTGCTTTCTCTCTCTCCTTTCCTCCCTCTCTGCTGTCTTTCCTTTTCTTGATTTTTTGGGGAGGGGAGGAAAAGAGTTAGACATGTGATTTCATTACTACATCAAACTCTGGCAAAGAGGATCTTTGCTTCTACCAATAGACTTCACCTACCCTGCAACTTTCAACCTTCCGGAGTTGCCTAGAGAATTGCCAGGTTAAGCAACAAGTCCAGAGGCACCCAGGCAGTATGTAGTTAAAGGCTGGACTTGTCTCCCATGCAAAACCTTAGACAAGCACCACAGTCAATCTAGGATTTCTTCTAAAAGAACACAGGTGAGCAGGTTGTCACAAAGTCTGGACCAGAATATAAAGTTGGAAACAAAATCTGACTCACAATCAAGATGAATGGCTATTTTCCAAGTGAAGTATTTTCCAGGCTTCTGAAACCATCGGATATGTTCTTTTGTGAAAGGCCAAGAGAGAAGAGTAAAGTGAAATGGATCAGCTTAGCCTGCCTCCCTAATTCTCATAAGATACAGAGAGTAAATAGCACAACTCCCAGCATCAAATTAGTTTTTCAACCTGACCTTCATATACTTGTATATTTTATCATGTGAAACACTGGTAGCCAAGGGATCATTTGGGATGTTTTTTCTTCTTTTTTAAACATTGAACACTATCAAAGCACAAGTTTAAGGGGGAAAGACCAGGGAAATGGGGATAGTCCAAGCCTGTGAATGCAGTGAGAATTCCCAATGTCAAAATCCTCGAACAATGCGGATTGTCAACTGGACTAGAGCTTAAAGTGGAAAAGAGGAGTGTGGGGCTCTGAAAGGTTAAGCAGTCTGCCCCTTCTTATAGAGCTAGTAGTATCAGAGATAGAACCTGAATGGAGGGCCTCCTGGAGACTCCAAGGCAAGCCTCCTTGTTCATTACACCATACTGCATCTCTAGCAAGAAACAAAAACAAAATAAGCTCTAAGTTTCAATCTCATAAACTGGGGCATAACGTAGCCCCTTTTTTCCTGTAATTTAGACTTTTTCAGAGTTTTAAGGGAGCTCAGGAAGCATATAATCCAACCTAGACCTGAACAAGAGTCTCGGTTACATTCTCCACAATTGGTACTTCAGCTTTTGCTTGAAGGAAGATCTCCAAGCAGGCAAAAGGCCAGCACCCCTTGAGGTGGGCCAGCTTATCTCTGGAGAGCTCTAATTGTTAAGTCTTTTTTTTCTGGAAATTAAGCCTCAATTGGTTGATTCAATGTCAACTGATTTTGCTAAGTTCTCCCCTCTGGAAGCAAATTGGTCAAGCCTGATCCATCTTTCAGGAGACAGCCTTCAAATACTTGTAGACCACTTCAGCAGATACATAGGAAACCCAGAGGATCCTCACTTTAGCTAGCAGACCTTTGTTAATGTTTTACACTTTACTAAAAATATTCACGTGTGTCCTTTGTCTAAAGAGGGAGGGGCAGATTGCACTCTGCCCCCAATCAGCATGCCTCAACACTGCCCTCTGGTGTATGACAGAAAGCATTCTTGTCAATTTCTTCAACCCTTGGATTATGGACAAAACTAGGAAGGGAGGGAGGAAGGGAGGGAGGAAGGAAGGAAGGAAGGAAGGAAGGGAGGAAGGAAGGGAGGAAGGGAGGGAGAGATGGAGGGAGGGAGGAAGAGATGGAGGGAGGGAGGAAGGAAGGAAGGAAGGAAGGAAGGGAGAGATGCAGGGAGGGAGGAAGGAAGGGAGG
>NW_027185697.1:17483419-17506266 GCF_028583685.1 Petaurus breviceps papuanus | reverse complement strand
AGGGAGGGAGGGAGGAAGGAAGGAAGGGAGGGAGGGAGGGAGGGAAATAAAGAGAATGGAAGGGAGAGAAGGAAAGAAAAAGGGAGGGAGGGAAGAAAAGAAAGAAAGAGAAAAAGGAAAAGGAAAGAAAGAATAATAAGATCAGAAAATTTAGAATGGGAAGTGACCTCACAGTGACCTTAAATGACCTTAAAATATTTGTGAAGTGCTTAGCACAGTGCCTGCTTCTTTCCTTCCCCCTCCTTCCCCTTATGATTCATCTGGTCCAACTCACTCATTGTCCAGACAAGCATCCTAAAGCATTGGGAAGGGAGCTAGCATACCCAAATCCACAGGGGTATTACATAGCACAACTGAGATTCTAAACCAGGTTCTTGAGCTTGCAGACCCCTGCTCTCTCCACTCTCCTGTATCATCAGTGGTTCTGCTCCTCACCCAGTGAACATTTTTGTCAGAAGAATACTCCATAATTTTTATTATGCTCATAGGATTCTTGATTCCAAGTTGGAAGGGATCTCTGAGGTGACCCAGCTCTACTTCATTTTACAGATGAGAAAATATGCCCAGAGAGCCCAGGTCATTTGTCCAGGATCACATAGGTAGCAGGAGAGCCTGGATTTGAACCCAGGTCCTCTGACCCCAAATCTGGTGTTTGTACCACTTATCATTCCCATATATAACCTCTAAGGTTTGGCACTCCTGCTCCCATGGAATCCAGTTCTGTTTTCGAAATTCAGTCCAAATCCCACCTTCTGCAGGTGTTTCCTGCCCCCCCCATTTCCCCATTACTCCAGTGCTTTTCTTCTAAAATTAACTTCATTTTATTATATAGATATGTATGCACTTAGTTTTTTTTCGCAATGTCTATTTCTTTAGAATGTGGACTCCTTGAAGGCAGAATGTTTCTTTGTATTCCCAGGACTTAGTGCCTGGGGCAGAGTAAGCACTTAATTCTTGCTGACTGATTTCTTTTGGTGATGGATGATGGGTCAATGAGGCAGGGATTTTTTTTTTTTAATGGAAAACACTTCTGTGTAAAAAATAGATTATTGGGGAAGAGCAGTGAATTTGAATCCAAGGAACCACCTTCAAATTCTGGCTCTGCTGCTTAGTACTGGTGTGACCTTGAGCAAGTCCCTTCCTGACCTTGGACTAGAGTTTCCTTCAATGAGGAGTTCTGACAGTTGCCAAGATGGGACCATGGCAAAACTGTGAAATGGGAGGAATTTGTCCTATGGTCACATATGCCTGCAGAATTTTATAGACCCTGAAGTGATACATGAAACCATCTTAACATAGTGGATGGTGAGCCAGCCTTGTAGTCAGAAAGCCCTGGATTCAAGTCCTGCACCTGACACATACTGACTGTATGATTCTGAGCATGTTACTTAACCTGTCAGGGACTCCAGACAATTCTCTAAGACTATAAGGTACATGTCAAGTGCCCACCAAAATTGGCAGGCATTTTCTCATCACTGGTTCCCTAGACCAATGAAAATCAGAGATCCAGACCAAAAAAATGTTCCTTTGACCCATTTCCCTTTGGGACCTTTTGCTCTCCTCCTCAGACGGTCCCTGCTCTATGATGCCATCTGCATCTCATCAGTTGGGCAACTAAAAGGCAGATGGCACCAAGTAGCCCCCAACACTCCAGAGGCTGCCCAAACCAGATTCATATGCAATTGAGAAATATTTAACAAAATAAATAAAAATGCAATGCAACATAGATGACATAAATGTATGGTTTTCTAAGCCAATGTGTGGCCTCCAGGGATCCTTATGTATAGTTAAGTGGTATTTGTATTGGAGTTTGACACTACTGGGTCAGGACCTAGAATCAAGAAGACCTAGGTTCAAATCCTACCTCAGATTCCTAGATACTAGCCATATGACTCTGGACAAACCACTTATGTTCTACTTGCCTCAGTTTCTTCCTCGGCAGAAAGGATTTGGATTCAGTGATTTCTTCAGTTCCTTATAGCTCTAGACCAGAAATTCTCAAATGTATTTGGTCTACCACCCCCTTTTCAATGACAAAAAAAAATTACTCAGTAGTCCCCTCCCCCAGAAATCTACTTTCTTTAAACTTTTAATATTTTAAATTTGCATCATTTCAAAAAAATATATGAAATATACCTTTTTAAATGATGTATCTTGAATTTAATAATTTCTTGTAAATTTGTGGGGTTTTCTTTGCATTGAAATTCTGATGATGCCATATTACTCCATGTAACTATATAGTATCATATTGTAAACAAGTCATTACATGCACATATTCCTGCCAATGCATGCTGGACTTGCCAACAATTTGAGACAATTCAAGACACACTCTCCTACCAACAATAGCTTGTTAAGACCTGTCATAGAACTTGACCATTGATTGGTTATAACTTGCATTTTGTGTGTTTATTTGGAAAACAATGTAATCACTACAACTTTAACTCTGTTATACAGCAGATGAAATGTCCAAATGGCCTTTCAAAAGTTTCTTCTCTTATTTCCTTATGCTTCCACCACCCTCTTATTTCTATTCAATGCTCCCCCCACCACCACGAATTGCACCCGAGGCTACTACCACCAGCAACACCATCATTCCAGGACCCCACCAGAGGGCAGTATCACTCACTTTGGGAACCTATGTGGCTAGACCTATGGTTCTATATCTGAAGATGGGAATGACCTTCACCAATGCATTGTAATCCATTTGCAATTTTGTAGATAAAACCCAAGGAACTCCAGGATGCCCCGAGAGGTTGAGAGACTTGCCCAGGGTAACCCAGGTCTTCCTGCCTCCAAGTGCAGTGTGTTAATCATTCCCCCCACCTACCCACTCACTAGATTTGCATTAATAAGGATAATGCATGACACCTTAAGCTTGTTAAGCACTTTCCAGCATAAAAAGCACTTTTCCATGCAGAGACAATAGCAGCAGAGTGCCTGGAAACAGCTTGGACACCTGGGTTCAAGACGCAGCATGTCTGTTGCTATCAATTCATCTTTCTAGCCTCTGGTTCCTCTTCAAGAAAATGAAGGGGCTTAACTAAGTGATTTATAATTCCTATGATACTTCCAGTGCCAAGACTCCATGACCTTCAAATCTCTTCCATTGGAGTAGATAAGGCAAAGATTTTACAGAGGGAGAAACTGAGACACAAAGAGATGAAATAGCAAACTAAGGTAACGTACCTTGAACTGCCTTCCTTGGGCAAAGCCTCATGCTCCAGGATTATTTCTTTATCTTCCATCCTTCTCCCCATCCTCCCACCTCTGTCTTCCAAATTGCTATTCCTTTCAGGGGCCTGTTCTCAGCTAGGTTTCACCAGGGGCAATCTGAGAAACTAGCGTGACCAGCAATAGCTTAGTGTATGACTCTTTCCCAGGAACACTTGCAATTTGAAAGAGGCTGATGCTTAGCCCAAAGAAATTAATCTCAGTTAATTAATCTCAATGGAATTTTGGGAAACCTGGCAGGTATGTGGGGAAAGGAGCTTTGGGGGCCAGGCAAAACCTAAAGCAAACATTCATCCCTAAAATCACATGTTGGAAACAGCTTCTCACTTGTTTTCAATGCACAAAACTGGTCTTCTAAAGCCTAGGATCCTGGAATCACAGAGTCTGAAGGTACCTCAGAAGGCATCTAAGCCACTCCATTTTACAGACAAGGAAACAGAAAACATGAGAGGTTATGAGACTTGCCCAAGGTCACACAGTAGGAAGATAGGATTTGAACTCAGGTCAGCCCTGAAGCCAGTATGTTTTCTTTCCACTGTACCACATTACAAGGCTCACAATGACCCCTTAAGTGAGACAAGACAAAAATTATAATGCCTCCTTTACAAATAAGGAACCAGGGTCAGAAAAGTTAAATTACCTGCCTAAAGTCACACAGCTAGAAAGTATCAGATCCAAGATCCAGGCCTAGCTCTCCTCACTCAGGGCTAGAGATTCATAAAAGCCCATAGAAAACTTTCTGCCTTCACCTGCCTGTATGTTGGAACAGTCAAGCCACCAAATAATGAAAAACTCCAAGCATGCTTCTTGCTTCATTTCTTAATTTACAAAAAATTCACAGATTGGGGGAATGAGCCACACTTAATGGTGGTATGTTACCAGGGCTCCAAGCAGTGAGAATAAAACCTCCAGAGACCAGGTTTCCTCCCCCACTGAGAATAAAAATGGAGTCAAAAATATACTGGCTCTAACATTCAAGGAAAAGCATGATTTGGTGCGAGACTTTGCAGAGAGCACCCAGTAGCAGTGGTCACTGCAACCATGACCCTCCGTTCCAAGCCCAAACTTCCTGCTTGGACACTGTGCTGCGCCAGACCTGTGAAAATACAGTATAGCCTCATTAATTGGACCCCATTCATTCAGAATCTGTGATCATTCAGACCAGGACAGGGATGTCTATTAAAAAAGGCACATTCCATACACCAAGATAAACAAGTAAAAATAACAGAGAGTTTACCTACAAGCGACCATTTTTATGCACTACAAGAAATGCCAGTTTACCCACAATTCATGTGCTAAAAACAAACCCCTCATGTAGTCACTTAGGGCAGGATAATAATCGTAGCTAATGGGGCAGCTAGGTGCCACAGTGAAAAGACAACCATCCCTGAAGTCAGGAGGACCTGAGTTCAAATACAACCTCAAATACTTAAGGCATACTGTATGACCTTGGACAGGTCACTTAACCCCAATTGCCCTACCTTCCCCCCTCCAAAAAGACAAAAAAAAATATGGGACTTTATGCTGGCAAAGGGCTTTACACACATATTATCTCCTTTGTGGCTCAAAAATCACATGAGGAGTAAGCTATTAATGACAAAAATAAGGCTGAGAGAGACTGTGGTTTGCCCAGGATCACAGAACTGACAGATCTCTGAGAAGAGAGTTAAATTCAAGTCTTCACTGGTCACTCTGCAGCTAAGGCAGGTATGTGGCCCAGGGGATAGATAGTGTGGAACCTGGGGTCAGGAAGACCTGAGTTTGAATTCTGTCCGCGTCACCATGAGCAAGTTACCTTCTTCTTTCCTTCGTCCTTCAGTTTCTCATCTGAAAAGTGGGGATAATAATAGCACCCGCTTGCCACAGTTGTAAGGACCAGTGAAGCAGGGTTGGTGACAAGCTTTACAAACCTTGGAGAGCTATTGAAACTGATGAAAATGACTGGCTGTCATGATTTAGCAACACTTAACCCAGGTAAGCAACTCAGCTGGCTAGCCCAGGAGAAACTTGTATGGCCTGAAAGCCTGATAACTGCCTGTGCCGAGGGTGGGGGGAGGGCACGGGCTACAGAATTGTGATTTTTCAGACTTCGGCTGCTCATTGTCACCTCTACCACCCAACTCCTGCGAGTGCAGATGCGTGAGCTCTGCTGAGCTGCAAAATAGCTGTCTTGTGCACCAGCATCTAATGAACTCTGAGGGAATCCAGATGTTTTTCCAACAGATGATGAATTATTCCATTTGCAAATTTTCCTCTTGGTGTTACACCAGTTATGGCATGGACTAAGTGGCATGCCGCATCACTCCAGCGCCAAACAGGGCAGATGTTACCTTGGATGTCGAAACAGGGGCCTGAAATTCAGTGGTTCTCCAGGACACAGCTAGGCGGGAGATTTACTGACCCTTCTACCTCCTTGATGGCCAGCAATCTGAGGACCTGGTCTTGGTGCAGCATCAGAGAACATTCAAACTCCCTTTAGATAAGAGTACAAACCGTGTTTGAAAAAGAGATCATAGATCTCTAACAATAGTTAAAAATGGGACATTCAAGGCCCTGACTGTGCTCATCACAAGTCATTTTTAATCTAATCATTAAAGCAGGTCCCCTAAGGACCTCTGCTAGACAACACATAGTCAGGTAAACAACTCAGTATTCACTAAGATCAAACCAAAGCAGGGCCCAGAGCACCTGCTTAGACTGGGGTCAAATGTCCATTAGGGTTTGGGGTTGAAGTTATTTTTTTTTTTAGTAAAGCTAATTATATAAGATGGTGATTATAGGATTATAGGAGAGGATCTGAAGAGTGGTTTGAAGAGTACAGGGATGATACTGTGAAGGTGCAAAGAAATAAATCCTTAGGGCGGCTAGGTGGCACAGTGAATAGAGCACTGGCCCTGGAAGCAGGAGGACCTAAGTTCAAATCCAACCTCAGACAATTAACACTTACTAGCTGTATGACCTTGGGCAAGTCACTTAACCCCAATTACCATGTCTTCCCCCCTCCAAAAAGAAAAAGGGGTGGGGGGAATAAATCCTCTGCCTTCCTTAGTGAGCTCAAGGCACTTTTCTGAAGAAGCCACCCCAGAACCTTGTTATAACAGGGCACCCCCACCCTGCTGCAACAAGGCTTCATACAACACTGGTTTGGGAGGCAGAGGACATGGCTTGCCACTTACTGCCTATGTGATTCTCTGGGCCTCGGTTTACTTTTCCATAAAATAAGATGGCTGGACTAGCTGGCCTCTAAATCTATGATCCTACCTTGGACTTCAGCCAGCCATTATCAGCTACTAGGAAATATCATTCTCACAAAGTCTTAGCTGTAACATGATTCCATGATATGGCCTGTTAAAGTGTGGCTTTGTAGTGTCTCCTGGGACAGCCTTGGATATAGAAATGGATTTGAATTGTCTGTCTATATAAAAATCTATAGAAAGGTTTAGGGCTTTTGTCACATCAGAGCTCAAACTCCCTGATCTTTCCATAATTCCTTCCTAGACCACCACCACCCCTCAGGAATAAATCACATAATAGAATGCCTGATTCAGAGTGTCCTGTCCCCAGGGAGCCCACCTTGCCCCCAACAGCCTCAAGCCTAGGCAATAGGAAGCATCTGGATTAGGGGTATGTGTGTGTGTGTGTGGTGTATATGTATATGTAACACACATATAGGTGTGTGTGTATTATATATAAAACAGTTCTGAACCTAGGTTCCTCACCTATAATATAATGGAAGAAAATCAGGTGGCCTCTGAAGTCCAATTCATGATCCTGGGGCCATGGGGGTAGAGAGAGCAGCAAACACCCCTCTTGACCCTCCAGCAGAACCAAAGGCCCCTCAGGGGTGAAGTCTCTTTAATGTCAGATCTGGCAGCCCCCACCAAGAGCATGACTGGCTCCATATTGCTCTGTCACCCCTCAAAATAGCCTCACTCTGCCTATGTTCTGGATTCCCTCCGGGATCAGTACCTATTGGATCCTGGCCAAGGCCTTGATCTCAGCTGAGGGTCTTACTCGAAGTTCTTTTGTCCATTCACAAAAGCACAGAATCAGAGAATTTCCAAGTTAGAAGGAAGTTGAGGCGCTATCATTGAGCTCATTCCTTGTCTAGATGGGAATCCTCTCTGGCTATTACAACAACAATAACTTACATTCATATAATATTTTAAAGTTTGCAAAGGACTGTACATGTACAGTCCCTCTCACTGCTTCCTACTTCCAGAGAGCACCCATAGTTGGGATATTTTAACTCACATAGAGCCAAAAGCTGCCTTCTAGCAACTTTCATCAATTAGCAGAGAATCACAGAATCTGAGCTTTGGAAGAGACCTTGGTACAGTCTGAATAGGAAGGAATTCCCACCAACCAATGGCCTCCAGCCTCTGCTTGGAGACCTTCAGGAAGGGGAGCCCACAACCTCCCAAGGCAGCCCATTCCACTTTGGGCAGCTCTCATTGTTAGGAATTGTTTCCTGACTTCAAGGCTAAATTTGCTTTCCTGGCTTTGATCAACAAGTTAAGGATGTGCTGTGCTAAGTTCACAATCACCAGCTGATTATGGCTCCCCCTTCCACATCCCACCTGCCACGGGGTGGCAGAGCTGGCCCTTCCATCCTTCCTCAAGCTCCTTCCAGGCACCCCCTATAACATGGGGGCTTGGGAATTTCACAGATCCTAGATTCAGCACTGGTAGAAACAATACAGGCTAACTTCTTACATTTTATAGATGGAAACACTGAAAGCTAGAGAGGGTAAGTGACCTGCTCAAGGATCCCCAGAGAGTGGCAGGGTTGGGATTTAAAGCCAAGGCATCTGACCCCGGTTCCAGCACACTTCTCATCACATCACAGTACCAAAGTGCCAACCATACCATCCTGTTGGAGAAGCCCAAGACTCAAGGGCAACAAGCTATGAAAACTGGATGTCATGGTGGGCAGAGAAGACCAAAGGGAATCTTGTCCTTTTAATGTCATATTGGTACTTTCCTAAACAGCCTTCTTGTCATGAGGCACCCAGGTTCAAATCTCACCTACAGTCACTCACTGGTTTTGTAACCATGAGCAAATCACTTAACTTTTATGAACCTTGGTTTCCACGTAAGTGTAATTAGAATAGTGTCTTGTCTTATAAGGGACTAGGAATTGAGAACTAGGTTCTAATCCTGCCTCTAGAACTAATTAGCTGTGTGACCCTGGGCAAGTCACTTAATTTCTCTGAACTTCTCAGGTCACTTAGCTCCTCAAAAAAAAGATGGGAAATAAAATAATCTGTTACTATTGTATTTATGTCAAAGGGCCACTGCAAGGATCAGATATCACAATGTAGGTAAAACCCCTTGGCAAACTTTAAACTGCCCTATTCCTAATGAAAAGGGGGGCATTTATTTTACCAACAAGCTGCATTAGCCTGCAAATACCAGTAGGATCTAAAAACATTTGGATGGTTTGGGGTATATTGTGAATGGTAGTTACCTTCCTTTATATAACCCTGCTCTTCACCTTTTTTTTTAAGCAATTGGGGTTAAGTAACTTGCTCAAGGTTACACGGCCAGGTGTTTCTGGGTGGGTGCTAAGTGTCTGAGCCCAGATTCAATCCCCAGGTCATCCCGACACTGGAGCTGGTGCTCTTACTTGCTGTGCTACCATCAGATTACCCCCACTGTCATCCCCACTCTTTTGCTTATTTTCAATTTCTCCCTTTCTATTGGCTCATTACCTACTGCCTACAAAGATGCCAGTATCTCCCCCATTATGAAAAACCCCTCACTTGATCTTTCCATCCCCACTAACCATTCTCCATCTCTTCTGTCATTTGTGGCTAAGCCCCTCTTAAAGGCCATCTACAATAAGTGTCTCCTCCTCTCCTCACTCTCTTCTTAACCCCTTACAACCTGGCTCCCGACCTTATCATTTCACCGAAACTTAATCTTTCCAAAGTCACTAATTATTTCTTAGTAGCAAAATCCAATCCTTTTCTCCATTTTCATTCTCCTGGACCTCTCTGCAGCCTTTGACACTGTTGGTCACTCTCTCCTCCCTGATTCTCTCTCTCTCTCTCTCTCTCTCTCTCTCTCTCTCTCTCTCTCTTTCTGTGTGTCCCTCTGTAAGGATTATGGGATTTAAAGATCTTCCATGCCCCACCCATTGGACTTGCTGAAGTAGCAGGAAGGGGCAGAGTAAGAGGAAGCGGAAGCCAAGCTACAGTTCCTGCGGTGGCTAGCAGTGGTGGCTACGGCGGTGGCAGCAGCAGAGGCAGCGGCAGCACAAAGCCCTTTTTGAGTCAGCCAGAATTTCTGCTAAGGACTCCTGCTGAAGATGGCCAGGGGCCGAAGCTGCTGGGAGCGCACTTCTGGGACGCTGGGTGGTTGCTGTGAGTGGGGAGGTGCACTTTAGCCTAGGGGCAGGGAAGATCTTCCAAATTTGCATTCCCATTACAGATTGTAAGCTTCTTGAGGGCAGGAGCTGTCTTTTACCTCTTTTTGTACTCCTTGGAACATAGTGGGCATTTAATATATGTTTATCAAGGGATTAGATGACTAGATTATCAAGAGACAAGATGGCAAAAAAGTAGAAACAGGACTTCCCCATGGCTCTGGCTTCCTTCTCCTCCAATACATGTAAAAAATGACTCTAAACAAATTTTAGAGCTATGGAACCCACAAAGTGACAGAGACAAACAAATCTCCCACTGAAGGCAGCCTGGCTGGCTGGCAGAAAGGGTCTATCTCAGAGTGCTGGGAGCCCAACCCAGCCCCACATGAGTGGTTTTGGCCCCAGGAAGTCCCCGACCAGTAGTGGCCAAAGCAGACTTCAGGAGAGTGAAGCACAAGCAGCTGTGGTGGTTTCCAGACTTCTCAACCCGTAAACTCCAAGGACAAAATAAAAGGTCAGCGTGGAACTCTGTTGGAACAGGTGTGGATAGAAGAGCATGGTCCAGCCCCTGCACCAGGGGCAAGAAGCCCAAAGGCCTGGCAGCACAGCCACGTGGCTGCTTCAGGAGCTCCTAGCCTACAGACTATAGGGGTCCAAGTGACCATTCAGAGTGTGATCATTCTTGCTTTGACCTTCTTGGATCTGGATCACAGTCTTGGGTGGATGTCCTGGGGTGTGTGGCTAGGTGCCAGAGCCTGTGGGGGCTGCAGAGAGGGCACCCTACTAATAGCTTTGGCGGCTGCCAAAACCCCAGAAATTTGGGACAAAGCTCTCTTCGTTCTGAAAGCAGAGTTCTACTGTGCCAAAGAGCTCAAAAGTCAAGTAACTGACTGGCAACATGAGCAAGCAGAGGAAACACAATCCTACCATAGATTGCTTTTACAAGGACAAAAAAAATCAAAGCATGGAATGAGAGAAAGACAACAAAGTCAGAACTCCTGCATCAAAACTCCCAAGAAAAAAATATGAACTGCTTACAGGCCATGGAGGAGCTCAAGAAGGATTTTGAAAACCAAGTAAGAGAAGTGGAGGAAAAATTGGGAAGAGAAATGAGAATGATGCAAGAAAATCAAGAAAAGCAAGGCAACAGCCTGACTGAAGAAAATAACACCTTAAAAAATAGGCTAGCTCAAATGGCAAAAGAGGCCCAAAAAGCCAATGAGGAGAAGAATGCCTTAGAAAGCCAAATTTGCCAGATGGAAAAAGAATTTCAAAAACTCTCTGGAGAGAATAACTCCTTCAAAATTAGATTGGAGCAAATGGAAGCTAATGACTTTATGAGAAATCAAGAAACTATAAAAACAGATCCAAACAAATGAAAGAATAGAAGGCAATGTGAAATATCTCATTGGAAAAAACACTGACCTAGAAAATAGATCCAGGATAGATAATTTAAAAATTATTGGACTACCTGAAAGCCATGATAAAAAAAACAGCCTAGACACCATCTTTCAAGAAATTATCAAGCAAAATTGCCCTGATATTCTAGAAACAGGGGGCAAAATAGAAATTGAAAGAATTCACTGATCACCTCTTGAAAAAGATCCCAAAAAGAAAACTCCTAGGAATATTATAGCCAAATTCCACAGTTCCCAGGTCAAGGAGAAAATACTTCAAGCAGTCAGGAAGAAACAATTTGAGTATTGTGAAAACACAATCAGGATAACACGGGATCTGGCAGCTTCTACACTGAGGGATGGAAGGGCTTCGAATATGATATTCCGGAGATCAAAGGAGCTGGGATTAAAACCAAGAATCACCTACCCAACAAAACTGAATATAGTGCTTCAGGGGGAAATATGGTCATTCAATGAAACCGAGGATTTTCAAGCATTCTTGATGAAAAAACCAGAGATGAATAGAAAAATTGATGTTCAAATACAAGAAGCAAGAGAAGCATGAGAAGGTAAACAGGAAAAAGAAATCATAAGGAACTCATTAAAGTTGAACTATTTACATTCCTACATGGAAAAACCATCATTGTAACTCATAAGACTTTTCTCAGTATGAGGACAGTTGAAGGGAATATATATATATATATACACGTACATATATATGTATGTATAAGAGGGTATAGGTGAGTATAAATATATATATATATGTGAGGGTGTGTGTATGTATATACATGCATACATATACAGAGGGCACAGGACGAGTTGAATATGAAGGATGATATCTAAAAAATAAAATTAAGAGGTGAGAAAGGAATATATTGGGAGAAGGAGAAAGGGAGAGATAGATTAGGGTAAATTATCTCATATAAAAGAGGGAAGAGAAAACTGTTACAATGGAAGGGAAGAGCAGGAAGGTGAAAGGTAATGGATCGACCTTACTCTCATTGAATTTAGCTTAAGGGGGAAATAACATACACACTCAATTGGGTATCTTACCCTACAGGAAAGTAGGGGGATAGGGGATAAGAGAGGGCATGATAGAAGGGAGGGCAGATGTGGGGGAGGGTAGTTAGAAGCAAACACTTTTGAAGAGGGCAGGGTCAAAGGAGAAAATAGAATAAGTGGAAGCGGGAGAGGATGGAGGGAAATATAATTAGTCTTTCACAATATACCCACCACAGAAATGTTTTTCATAACTACACATGTACAACCTATATTGAATTGCTTGTCTTCCCAGTGGGGGTGGGTAAGAAGAGAAGGGAAAAAATCTAGAACTCAAAGTTTTAAAAACAAATGTATATATAAAAAAAATTGTTGTTGTTTTTATTACATGCAACTGGGAAATAAGATATACAGGCACCAGAGTATAGAAATCCATCTTGCCTTACTAGAAAATGGGGGGGGGGTTGTTTATAGGGGAGCATATAAGAGAGAATAGATTGGCAAAAGGGGTATTCAGCAGGCTAGCTATTTTGGGGTAGAGCTAGGGAAAAACAGGGAGAAAAATTTGTAACTCAAAATCTTGTGGAGATGAATGTTAAAAACTAAAAATAAATAAATTGGAAAAAATAAAATGAAATTTTGAAAGAAAAAAATGTGTGTGTGTGTGTGTATATATGTTTATCACTTTCTTAATTGATTGTCAAAATCCTGATTTTCGCTTTGGAGAAGGGAAGGCTACAAATGTTCCAAAGCTCCCCCACCAGTTCATTGGGAGCAGGTGGATGGCAAAAATGACAATGGGCACACCATGGGCATTGTCAGGACAGCATGGCTCCATGGAAAGGAATGCTGGCTTTGCAGTCATGGAATAGAGTTGGAAGAGACATCAGAGGTAATTTATTCCAACCCCTTCATTTTATTGATGAGGATACTGACCCAGGGATATTGTGGGACTTGCCCCGAGGCAATAATTATCTTGATTCAAACTGTGGCCCTCCCACCCATAACCTGTGTGAACCTGGCCACATTGTCTAGCCTTTCTGGGTCCCCATTTATGCATGGGATTATGCATTTAGAGCTGGAAGGAACTTGAGAGGTCATCTAGTCTAAACCCTTCTTTTTACAGCTGAGAAACTGCGGTCCAGAGAGGTAAGTGAATAATTTGCCCAGGATCACCAAGTTAATAATTGTCTGTGGGGGTATTTGAACCCAGATCCAGCACTCTATCCATTATACCATACTACTTCAATATTCCCCCCTTCTACAAAAGTATTATATTATACTAGATGGTCCTTGAAGTTTTGACCAGCTCCAAGTCTATGGTCCATGACCCTATGACCAGGATCCAAATCCCAGCTCTGCCACCTTTTGAACTTGGGCCAATTACTTCCCTTCCCTGGCCCATGGTGTCCTTATCTGTAAAATGAAGGGCTTGGAATAGCAAATCACAATTGTAATTCAAATTGCAAAGTTCCTGGCGATCACATCTACTGCATATTAAGACAGAATTTGGGAAACTGACAGCCAACTCACTATCTTGTGTTAGGACATTGTCGTCTGAAATCCTGGATATGGCAGGGGCATTGTTATTGTAACCATCATCTGGGAAATGGCTTGCCAGAGAGATGAGGGAAACAGAAGGCTCTTCTTCCCCTTCACACTCCCCAGCTCAGTTGAGGGTCAGAAAACAAGGCTAGCTCTCTTCCAGCCACCAACAGACATGGTCCACGCATCTTTGACTTAACCAAAGTTCATGCTAGACATCAATCATTGTAGCTCATGGCACCCCATGCAACAGTAAGGGGCCTGGCCAATGAAGGCTCTATATTGTTCTCTTTTCCAAAGCAAGGAAAGAAAAGTAGAGGCAGGAAGCTGGACTTAGACTTAGAGGATCATGGAATTGAAAGGGACCTCAGAGGTCACAGGAGCATAGAATCACAAATTTAGAGATGAAAGAGTGTTTAGAGTTTAGAGATGATGAAAGTGAGGTCCAATGATTTGCCAAAAGCACAGAGCTAGTAAGTGCCTGGGGTGGGATTCGAACTCAGTTCTTTCAAACTTCAGATCCAATACTCTAGGCATAATATAGGTCATGCAGTGTGGAATCATACCCAGAATGGGAATCTCTTTATATATATGCTATAAAGCATGAGAGGCAGCATGGCACAGTGGACAGAGAGTTGGCCTCAAAGTCAGGAAGACCTGAATTCAAGTCCTGTCTCTGACATTCACTGACTGTGTGACCCTGAGGGACTCATTTAACCTCTGGGTGCATGGGACAACTCTCTGCAACTACAAGTTGCAGAGAAGGTACTCACTTACATTGCAGAGGGAGTTTCCTTACCTGGGAGTTCCCTATACTAATGAAATCACAGGTCCATTCTCTCTGTCTGTCTGTCTGTCTCTGTCTCTCTCTCTCAATATATATATATACACACACAATCTGTATATATATATATATATATATATATACACACACACACACACACATATGTGTGTGTGCATGTACGTATGTAAAATTTGGGAAGATAGAAAGAGAAATGTTGCCTCTACTGGTTAATTTAAGCTTGAAACAGGAATGATTTCACTTTTGTCTCCACATTCCCAGTGCCTGGTAAATAGGTAATTAAGAAATGATTGCTGATTGACTGAAAGATTGATTAATAGTAGATAGAGAGCTGGTTTTGGAGGCAGGAAGACCCATATTTGCATAAGGGACAAAAAGAGGGGAGGGCTTCATAGTTGCTCAAATGAATGCCATGAATGCATAGCAAGTCACAGATTCTCTCATCCATGACTGATGTCCTGCTTTGATGCCTCACCATGGTGGGAAGGTGACCCTGGCTTCTCCTGGGTTTTGGCATACACTGCTAAGCTATAAAGCCTCTGAGTCCAGGCCCAGGGACAGCTATCTTTCCCCCATCAGGGAACCAACCTTAATTAGTTCAATCAGACAGCGCCAAAAAGTTGGCCACAAAAACTACCTCCTGAACATGGAAGGACCCAACCAGAGGAGATACAGAGGGGAGGGGGAGAGCTATGGAAGAGTGGAGTGGGAATCAGCCTCAATGAATGATGGATGAATAGATGAAGGGGCTAGAATGAGATCTGTGAGCATCAAGCAGTCAACATTGGTGGTTTTTTCTTCAGGGTATGGGGTTCTTCAACTGTAATTCATCCATCTGGGGGAGCCCCCAGTGAAGAAACCACACACACAAATGCCGATCAGCAGTCTACCTGTAGCTTAGAGGATGAAAGAATTCCCTGAGGCAGTGAGAAAGGTCACAATGCCAGTGTCTGCCAAAGGTAAAGTTCAAACTCAGGTTTTTTTAATCAAAAAAGAGAGTTTTAAAACAATCAAAATAAGGGATACTTAATGAATTGAGAAATCATATCCATATAATCAAGCTTCTATTCATTATAATAACAACTAGAAAATGGGGGTGATAATAGCCCTGGAGTTGTGAGGATTAAATAAGATGATATTTGTAAAATGTTTAGCATAGTACCTAGTAGGTGCTTAATAAATGCCTGTTTCTTTCCTTCCTGATAGCCTATATTTCTATAGAACTTTTGGTTTCACAAACATCTTTCCTCACAAGAACCTCATGACATATGGAGGTCCTACAAGTATCATTGTCTCCATTTTTTTTCAGGTAAAGAAACTGAGACTTCTAGAGGTAAAGTAATGTTCCCATTATCACAAAGCTAAGTGGAAAGCTGTAATGATAATGGGAATTTGAAGATCTTCCCTACTCCTAAATAGGTTGAATGTAATCACATGGAGTCTGTGGTGGGAGGAGTTTGCTGAACTGGTGGAGCAGAGCAAAGAGGAAGGTGGAAGTCAGAACAGTTAGAATGGAGGGAGGAGAGAGGATGCAGGCAAGGAGACAGCTAGGCTTGTGAGTGTTTGTGGGAAGGCTTTGGGGTGGTGTTGATCTCTATAGTGCTATTGTATATAGATTTCTTTGTTGCTATGATAGGTTCAGTTTTCTGGTGTTGGGATTTGGCTTTCTGGTGTCTGAATCAATGTTTTGCTTCTGTCTTCTATATTGAGAGTCTGTTATATTTTGTGATTCAGAATTACACAGGCATATTCATAGTCACCATCAGTGCTGTAAATATTGCCTTGGTGATACAAAAGCCTAGGATTCAAACTCCAATCTCCTGGATCCAAATCCTTTGTTCTATCCCCTTGACTAGGAAAGGTAATAAAACCAATGGCATTTCTTCCAGGCCAGTGAATGGGCACCTCTGGCACCTGACAAACGCTTGAGTGGGTGATAAACAAGTCACAGCCCCAGGTTCAATTCCCTTATGTTATTGGAATGGGAATCTGAAGATCTTCACTGCCCCTAGGTCCCTTGATAGGCTGAAGTGACTCTGAGAACCTTCCTTGATTTGAAAATATACTCTGCTCCCAATAGGCTAAATGTGGTCACATGGAGCCTGTGGCAGGAGGCTTATTTTTCAGGAATACCCACACCTTGTTGTTTTGTGATTGGGCAGTAGGTCAAGAGGGTTGTGACATTCTCTGAGCCAGGAGAAGGCTATATATACCCTAATGTGAGATTTTACTTTGGGGCTCACTTTGAGAAGAGTTGTGTGATTTGACCAGACAAGACTCTGGGCAGCCATTGAGCCCCTTGGATTTTAAAACCCAGATATTGGTGCTTCCCTCTCTGGTAACTGATTAGGAATGGATGTAATGGTGAGACAGTTGGAAGCCTGTCTGCTGATCTGTATCTCTGTCTGCTTGTAACTTCTACTCATAACTTGTTTATATTCTCTGAAGTTCAGGGTGCTGACCTTTTTCCCCTGAACTAGGTAAATGACATATGTTTGATTAAAGCAAGATTGTTAACCCATTTTGAGTTGCTTTCCTTTAGAAAATCAGATCTAGGAACCTGTGTTGGCAGCCATCCTGGGTATGCTAGGGTGCTTGCTGCTATACCTTATTGTCCAGTTTTATTCCTACTGACTGTAGCCCTGGCAGCATCCTCCTGGAAACAAGGGTGAGGGAGCCAAAAATTAAGGTTGCCTCAGGGAAGCCAGGGGAGCATGTTAGGAATTCAGTACAACTATCACTCGATTTTGCTATCACTCAGGAAACAACCTGGCTGTGGGCTGATCTATACCAATCAGGTAAAGTGGAAACTTTGAAACAATTCCATGGATAATTTTTAAAACTGATTTTGCCTCAACTCTCCAAATATTTGGAGCTTAAGAAAAACCAAAAATCCTATAGTTGGAAGAGACCTCAGAAGGAAATTAGTTCAGCACAAGCATCCCTTCTCCAACATCCCTGATGATGATGATGGTAGTGGTGAGAATGGTGGTAGTGGTGGTGGTGAGTATGATGGTGGTGGTGATTATGATGGTGATGGTGATGATGATGGTGATGGTGATGATGATGGTGATGGTGGTGGAGGTAATGGTGATGGTGATGGTGGTGATTATGATGGTGGTGATGGTGATGGTGACAGTGATGATGGCGATGATGGTGATGGTGGTGATGGTGATAATGACAGTAGTGGTGATGGTGATGGTGATGGTGATGATGGTGATGATGATGGTAGTGGTGGTAACAATAACATTTATATAGCACTTCAAGGCTTGCAGAACACTTTACATATATCATTCTATTTGATCCTCACCACAATCCTGTGAGGTAGAGACTATTATTATTCCTATTATGCAGATAAGGAAACTGAGCTAAATGATTTGTCTAGGATCATACAGTTAGCAAGTGTCTGAGACAGGATTTGAAGGGAAGGAAAGGGAATAAACATTTATATAGCACCTACTATGTGCTAGGCACTGTGCTAAGTGCTTTAGAAATATTATCTCACAAATGAACTATGGAGTCTGAATACAGAGAAAAGCAGATCATTTTTGTTTTTTATTTTGTTTTGTTTTATGTTTTTCTTTTTTGTGTTTCCTCCCATTTATTTTATTCTTCTATACAACATGACCAACGTGAAAACATGTTTAATAGGAATGTATATGTAAAGCCTACACCAGATTGCATGCTATCTTGGGGAGGGAGATAACATTTAAAACTTATGGAGGTGAATGTTGAGAACTAAAAATAAATAAATTAACTTTAAAAAAATAAAGAGCACCAAGGAGTTTCAAAAAAAGAAATATTACCTCATTTGATCCTCACAATAGACCTTCAAGGTAAATACCATTAGACCCATTTTACAGGTGGGGAAACTAAGGCAAAGAGATGTTAAGTGACTTGTCCAGTGTCACGTGGCTGGTAAGTATCCATCACTCTCTCAACTTGACCAGCGAGCTGTCTTGGCCCTCACTCAGCCTCTGTTTGAAGGCTTCCATTGCAGGGGAAGTCATGAGCTCCAGAGTCTGCCCTTAGATAGCTATTAGATGGTTGGAGAGCTTTAATCATTAGAGAGCTGTTCCTTATATTAAACTTCTTTCTGCCTCCTTCCAACATCCTCAAATTGCTTGTGATTCTGTCCCCTGGGGCCGAGAACAAGTCCAATCCCTCTCAGAGCTTTCAGTCTCCCCTAGGCTAGGAGACAGAATGTTTTTCATCCTTCTTTTCAAAGAGGACCAGTGACATCACCAGTGATGTCTTGAGTCATCCACGAGTTGTATTGAAGTGAGGCAGTCACACAAAGTTGTCATCCTCACTTCCAGAATCATCGACGTCCAGGGGCAACACAAAAGTAGGGGTGACTGGTGATGACCCAGGATGCATTGGATGACCTGGGCGCCTTCATGTCTGACCAAGCTGCTTCCATGGCAAATTGTCTCCATCTGCCTATTCTGCTAGCTGTGAGGGTCACTCACAGATAGGTTTGAGACCTGTCAGTTACCCTTAAGCTGGTTTAGCCCATCTGGTCAGATGGTTTAACCAGGCTCTGGCCACTGCCTATGCTACAGATTCTTGGAGCCACAGGGGAGAGCTGGGTAAATCAGATGGACACCAGAGGTCAATGAGCAGCCCTGAAAAGGGCTCACACTGGACTGAAGGTGTTACTTCTCTTGTGCACCCCATATGCCCCACAAGACACAAGACACTGGAGGACTTGGTTAGTAATGTTACCAAAATGTTTTTTTCTTGTTTTAATTTCTTATTACAAGGGATGACTGACTGAGGAGGGGAGATGATAGGGGTATATTCAGAAAGGAAAGTAATATAAAAAGAACACATCAATAAAAATATTTGAATGAGTTTGAGAGTCCTTGAATTGTAGCTCTAGGAAGGGTCTTAGAAATAAACTATTGTAATCTCTCGCTTTACAGATGAGGTATTTTGTTGTTGTTTTATTTCCTCATCTGTAAAATGAGCTAGAAAAGGAAATGGCAAACCACTCCAATGTTTTTGCCAAGAAAATTCCAAAGGGGTCATGAGGAATCAGACACAACTGAAAGTATCTGAACAAAAAAGTCCATAAGTCATGTCCAACTCCTTGTGAGCCCATTTGGGGTTTTCTTGACAAAGATGCTGGAGTAGTTTGCCATTTCTTTTTCCAGCTCATTTTACAGATAAAGAAACTCAGGTTAAGTGACTTGCCCAATGTCACACAGCTAGCAAATGTCTGAGGCTAAATTTGAACTTGGATTCTCCTGACTCCAGCCCCAGTACTCTAGCCACACTGTACACCTAGCTGCCCCAGAAGAGGAAAATCAGGCACTAAAAGAAAAGGGACAGCAAGTCAATGATAGAAGCATGAATAGGATCCAAGTTTCCTGACTTAGGAGGTTCAATGCTCTGTCTACTACCCCAACTGTCAGATCAATTTCAGTCATTCACCAGGAAGTACCTTCTTCCTGTTGGCTGTAACTTTAACCCATATCCTTCACAACTCAGAGATAGAGATTTAATTAGTGACTTCCTCCAAATATCCTCCAAAGGGCTCGTTTTATGACATATTATGATCAGTTTTCCCTTCCCCCAACCATTTTCATGCGGGATCTTGAGTAAGAGAATGCAGAAATCAAAACGCCCTTTGTGTCTTCTGGAATAAACTTCTCAATAAGTCTCTCTTGTTTTTCCTCTTCCCCACAACCAACTTCTCCATCTCCTTGGTCAGATCCACTCCCCTTCCCATAAGCCTTTAGCCTCTATCTCCTGGAAATTTTGCCCTAATTTCAGAGCCACGGTTCTTAACCTTTGTCACGTCAGGGACCTCACTGGCAGTTTGTAAGGAGAAGCCTATGGAGCTCTTCTCAGGATAATATATTATGTAATTGAAGGCAGTGTTACATATCTGAAAATAACATGGCATTTTCTCCTATCCAAGTTTATGCTCCCTCCTGAAATCTATTCCCAGTCTCCTGGACAGCAAGTAATCACATTTTAGAGAAAATGAGTAATATTACTATCTATTGAGTAAGACAGTAAGTCTAACAAGATCCATTATTTTTCATCTCTATAGATTACTCTTAGTAAATTTGTTATTAAGAAGGGAATGAATGGGCTTGGGCAGCTAGGTGGTTCAATGAGTAAAGCACCAGCCCCAGAGTCAGAAGGACCCGAGTTCGGTTCTGGCCTCAGACGCTTAACACCCACACAAAACAAACTAGCCATGTAACCTTGGGCAAGTTACTTAAGCCCATTTGCCCTCCAAAAGGAAAAAAAAAGGGAATGGGCTGCCTCTCCTGAAAGTTTCTCAAGTAAGAGCTGGGAAAACATTTGTCCAGTTTCTTGTCTAGACATGGGCTACAATGGTCTCCTCTGCAGTCCCTTCCAACTTTGTCATTCTGTTCTGTGATTCCAGAAGCATAAGGTTCAAGATTGTAGCATTAGAGCTGGAAGACCTAGGGGTCTCATACAATTCCTTCATTTTACAGATGAAGAAACTGAGGTCCAGAGGTAGAATGATCTTACAGTTTAACACGGCTTTTACTGGTCTCCAAATTCCCCCTTCTTTCCACTATGCTAAAGCAAGCAGAAGAGAGAATGTATTAAAATATTTTGCAAACCTTGAAATATGATATAAATGTCAGTTGTTGCTATTATCACACCATACACTGAATAACACACTAAACATGACTTCTGGGCTTCATGGGATGATATTGGACATGTAAGTACAAAGAATATTGGTTCTGGTGTCAGAGGACCTGGGTTCAAATCCTGCCTCTGTTTATTGTCTATCTGCTCTTGGTCAACACATTCAATCTCTCTGTCTTCTCCCACCTAAAATGAGGGGGTTCCATTAGATGGCCCCTGAGGTCCCATCTTGCTCAGAAGGCTATGATCCTAAAAGATTTGTTCTGCTTGGACCCAAAGGCCACAATGAGGAAAAAGGGGTAGAAGTTTAGGCCGGATGCTTGGAAAAATTACCTAACCATTAGTGGTAAGTGGAATAGGCTGACTGGACGACCACTTGGCAGTGACACTGTTTAGGTTTTGGGGATCCCGATGCAGGTGTTTGACCTCTGGAGTCCTAACTCAGAGTTCAGATGCTCTATCTCTAGACCATTTTTTCCCAAACTATGTTCTATGGAATCTTGGCATTCCAAGTGATATAAAAGGCTCAATGTTAGTGATCTTTTCCCTTCTAAATATTTTTTTTAAATTAAGTATACATCAAAAACACTGAGCAAATATAGACTTTTTTCAGTATAATTTAGAAAATCTTATGTTCCCTATACACATTCACTTCATCATAAGGGCATTCCATACCCCCGGTCCTTCAAACTGGTATTTATGGGTTCTTCCCCTCTATAACTTCAAGCCCCAAAGTACCCGGTGGCCAGATTATCTTGGGAAGCCCTGATACAGACCAATTCCCCTTGGGATGAGTGGTTTTCTTTAATCTTCCTCAATAATCTATAATGGAGCCTCTGGCAATCTGATAAGCCTGGCTCACTGGTATGGTCCAGAGCCCATTGTGGTCCATTTATAATTTTCCAAAAAGCTTCTATGATTGTGCTGCCTTTAATACTATATAATTAGAATGGAAAGTTCTTATTCTATAATGATACCCTTAAGCTTTAATGTAGCATAAATTGAAGTTGTCTCCGAAGATTTGTAAGTGTACTAACAAAAAACATACTTAGCTTCAATCTGTTTTAAAATTTATAATTTTTTTTAAAATCCACAATGGAGCACATTTATATGCTTTTGATACCAATTTCACCTTGGCGATTCTGATACTATAACTGTCAGATTCTGCCTTTAGGATCCACACTCCTGACAAATCCAGAGCTTAGGATCACAGAATTTGGGAGCCAGAAGGGACCTCAAAGGTCATTTGTCCCCATACCTTCTAATTTTACAGATGAGGAAGAAAAGGTCAAGAACAATTAGGTGATTTGCCCAAGATGGCAAAGGTGGAAAGTAGCTGTATGCAATTTGAATCCAGGTTTTGGATTCCTCATCTCAAGCTCTTCCTGCTTCCCTTGGAGCAGCCCTTTGTGAAAGGATTCTTGTACATCCTGGGTGTCTTCAAAGAAGACAGTTTTCCTTATCCCATGATTCCAGAAAAGGGAGTTGAGGAACAGGGAGCAAAGGTACCAACTACAGCTGACTGTAGCAGAATTTCTTCCCAAATTCCCAGCACAGAATGACTGCTTTGAGGCTTTGTGGACACTCAGCCAATGTGACCTGCCCTAAATCATGTAGAAGCCATGCCTATGTATTAGCATTGTATCTGATGGGATAAGAAGGGAGGGGAAGAAAAGAGAAGGAGAAGGAGGGGAGAGTGGAGAGAAGGTGGAGGAGAGAGGGAAGGATGGTAAAGGGAGGAAGAGAGGGGAACAGAGGAAAAAGGGAAGGAATGATGGAGAAAAGGACAGAAGACAGGGAGAGAGGGAAAAAGGAATGGAAGGAAGGAAGGAAGGAAGGAAGGAAGGAAGGAAGGAAGGAAGGA
>NW_027185697.1:17461999-17483409 GCF_028583685.1 Petaurus breviceps papuanus | reverse complement strand
GGAAGGAAGGAAGGAAGGAAGGAAGGAAGGAAGGAAGGAAGGAAGGAAGGAAGGAAGGAAGGAAGGAAGGAAGGAAGGAAGGAAGGAAGGAAGGAAGGAACACTGGAGAGGGAATTCCTGTTCAAGCATGGCATTGACTGGATAACCTCTGAATTCTGCTACAGTTCTGGGATCCTTTGTTTCTATAAAATTCAAACAAGTCCAGCCCATCTGAACAATTCAACAAAACCAATGCTTTGTTGAGATGCTTAAGGTGTGGAGAAGCTGATTGCCCACATTTTCATTTCAATGTCTAGTTGTCATGGTGATGGATACTTGATCAAGGTGAGAAGGCAGAATAATGCTCAAACAAATCTGGGAAGCTGTTTTTGTATAGTTTGCAAATGTACCAACAACATATCTTACCTCCAACATTTTTACCATTAAAAAGTCACTGATGTTGCCTGCCCCATGGTCCCCAGTTATGTCAATATTATCACTTTGAAGGCCCGTCCAGCTATGTAATTCTGACCCAGTCACTGTAAGATTCTATCTTATACCTTCTCTTTCTGATAAGGTCATATCTGGGGATCACAGATTGAAGGGCTCTGGAGTGACTTCCAGGTGGGGTACAGGGCTAGGCAAATTAGAGACCTTGACCATGCCAGAAGCAGAATGAAAGTCCAAGGAAAGGTCAAAGTGACTGCTCAGCATTGGCTCATGAGCCCCTAGGTAACTCCCCAGAGGTCCTCCCACCTCAAGCTTTTGGTAAACCTGTCTTCTACAGGATGTGGAGTCAGATGTAATTATCAATTTTCCAGGTTTAAAGAGCTAATTAAATATGGGCCCCTGCAGGAACAGCTGCCCTGCTAGCTAGGGGCCTCCATCCCTAATGCCTTACCTCCTGGCCCCTTGGCCTGCATACAGTTGCCCAAGGACCCAGCAGAGGAAGTACTTTCTAGAATCCCTACCCATTGTTATATGAGTAGGGAGGCACCAAATGCAATTCTTTTGGTCACATGGACAACCTCCCTCACACTTTAAATCAGCCTTACCCCATATCTTGGAGTTACCTGGGACTTAACCATCTACACTGCTGTCATGGCCTCCAGATATCTGGGCACTGCCATTTCCCTTCCGGATGTACCCTAAAGACATTTGGATGGGGCGGCCAGGTAGCACAGCGAGTAAGAGCACCAGCTCCAGTGTCGGGATGACCTGGAGATCGAATCCGGGCTCAGACACTTAAGCACCCACCCAGAAACACCTGGCCGTGTAACCTTGAGCAAGTTACTTAACCCCAATTGCTTTAAAAAAAAAAAAAAAGACATTTGGATCTTGCCATCTGCACCTCCCTGAACCCTTCAGACTTCTGGGCCTTTCCTTCCACCCTGAAGCTGACCCTCCTTTTGTATTATCTCTCCTATTAAAATGTGAGCTTCTTGAGAGTAAAAATTGTCTGGTTTTTTTCTGTTTGTATCTTCAGCACTTAGCACAGTACTTGAAACATAGCAAGTGCTTTATGCATTTGAAATTATTTAATTTTTAATAATTTCAATATTCTAAAATAATCCTCATTCATTCATTCCTCTGCAATGGCCTTCTCCAATGGCCTCAGCATGACTTAGAGTTGACCCTAGTTTTTCCAAGGCTGGGTCAATAGTATGTAAGTCCCACCATGTCCCATCTTGATGAGAAGAGTTTTCACATGATCCCTGCACCAGACTACTAGCTTCTTTCCAGGAAACTGCCTGGTTATACACAGAAAGGCTCATTACCAATAGTCTAGTGACATGGAGATGAATTATTTGGTCATCAAAATCCAAGGAACAAAGAAAAATGCAAAATGGAGCTCAGCCTCATGAAAGGGCCTCATTCTGCTTCTTCGGTGTCAGAGGCAGAGAAACAGAGAAGGGTGTCCTAAGACTCATGCAGTTTTTAGACCCTCTAAAAACTTTAATTCAGCTGTTTCTCTTTCTAACTTAGCTATTAGCTCATTCTGTGCCTGACATCTTTGTCCACTGAACACATGCAAATCTCACTGGAGGAACTGAAACATATCAATCGTGACATTCTTGCTTTGAATGCAAGAATGATGGACAGCTGCTGGACAGAGACATGAACAAGGGACAAGGTTCCCAGCTCCTAGTGGAAATCCCAACTTAGACACTGTCTAGGTGCTCCTGGGCAAGTCACATCATCTCTTTATGCCTCCGTTTCCTCACCTGTAAAATAAGAGGGTTGGACTTGACCATCTCTGAGGTCACTTTCAGTTCTAAATCTATGATCCTGTGACCATTGTCTTTTCAATGCTCCCCAGAGACTCTCTATGGCTCTACATGATAGATGGGTCTTTGTTTCAGAGAGAAGCTCCAGGTCACGAAAGGCAGTCCAACCCACCTCCCTCCTCCTCTTCAGTTCTGACTTCAGTTCATTTCTCACCCACAGTCGTATATATGCATGTGTAGCCACACACCTATTCATATAGGCAACATACATATGTGTGTGTATATACATATGAACACATGTACCTACACGTGTATAACTGCTAGATCAGTTCTAGATAACACCCATCTAATTGTAGTCTGGACAATAACCATTCTTCATCCATTTGGTTTTTCTTGTATGGATAGTCAGACTCAAATTTTTTGAGTGATTATTAGTTGGCTTTCCTATGGTGAGGGGCTTGATGTAGTCCTCACATCATTCACAGGAGGAGGGTCTGGAGGACTTCACCAGCTATACATGAAATCCCTCTTCCATTTATTTGGATCATCTGGACATCCTTCTAACATCTGTAAGCACCTTCAGTGAGCAGCTAGGAGATACAACAGATAAAACACCAGGCCTGTACTTAGGAAGACTCAAGTTCAAATCTGGTCTCAGATACTTAGTAGTTGTGTAAACCTATTTAACCTCTATTTCTCTCAGTTTTTCCATCTGTAAAATGGAGATAATAATAACACCTATTTCCCGGGGCTGTTGTCAGGATCAGATGAGATCATTGCAAGGTACTTATCACAGTGCCTGGCACGTGGTAAGAACCATATAAGTGTTAATTATTATAATCATTAGCACTATCTCCTTATTTTATGCCTCTCTTGATAATAATAATCAGAGGATGGTCAAAATGTTCTCTGTTATTACATCTTTCGAGAAATCCTGTTTGAAAGAAGATCATAGGATCAGAGACTTTGATCTGAAAGGTCCCTAGAGGGAAGCTAATCCAACACCTTTACTTTACAGATGAGAAAACAGAGACCCAGAGAGGCAAAGTGATCTCCACAAGTTCATTCAGCTATTAAGTGACAGAGCAAAAATGTGAAGTCAGGTGTTCTGCTGCCAGAGCCAGCATATGTCCGCTCCACCATCCTGCCTCCCAAGTCACTATTACACAAAAGATCACATCAGGACAGTAGGGAGGCACAGAGACATCCCCGATGTACCCACACGCATACACACATGCACATATAAGCACACGTACACACATGTATGCAAACACACATATAAGCACATGTACACACATGCACACATGCATACACGCGGAAATATACACATGTACATCTACGCACATACACTATACACACAAGAATTTTCAATGCAATCATCACGGGACAGGCCAACCACACTTTTGCAGTATAGCAGAAACAACATTTGCTAGCTAAAAAAGGTCTACTTCTGACGAGCTCCTGGCAGATGATACTCAAAATATCATCTGCCATCTTGGCTTCCAAGCCCATCGCTTGTGTGAAATTTCTCTTTCAACGGTTGCCAAGGATTTCGTAACTGCTAAATATAATGGCCTGTTTCTATCCCTTATCCTTTTTGACCTCTTTGTAACTTTTGACACACCATGTGCTCAGTAGAATGTAAGCTTCCAGAGGGCAGGAGCTGTTTTTATTTTTATTCCCCAGTGCCTAGGACAATGTGAGGACTACAGTGGGTCCTTAACAACCAGTTGTGGAATTAAATGTCACTAAATTCCCCCACATCGCTCTCATGATTCTTTTGCCACATGCCCGTCCACTTCTCTATCTCCTTCGCTTGATCTCTCAACAC
Source organism: Petaurus breviceps papuanus (assembly GCF_028583685.1). Taxonomy (NCBI): domain Eukaryota; kingdom Metazoa; phylum Chordata; class Mammalia; order Diprotodontia; family Petauridae; genus Petaurus; species Petaurus breviceps. The sequence continues at coordinate 17,479,371 of NW_027185697.1, read as the reverse complement.
CTAGCAATGGGTTTGTCCCAAGGTTCAGTCCTGGATTCTCTTCTCTGTCTACATTGCCTCCCTTGGTGATCTCATCTCTAAGTAGGTAACTCCCAGATGTAGATACATAATTCTAATTTCTTCCCTGAACTCTAATCCCACATCACCAAGATCCTGCCAATCATTGCCAGCATCACAAACTCGGCGTGTACTATATGGGACTCACTACCCTCTCCCACCTGGAAGTTTCCCAGTTTCTGTGAAGGACACCACCCTCTTTCTAGACCCAGAGGTGCATTTCCTCAGAGTGAACGCTCCCTCCTCCCCCATATCCCGTAACCAATAAATCTTACTGATCCCATCTCCCAAACTTTATATGCCTATTCATATATGCATATTCCTTTTTCTCACACACTCTCACAATCACTTCTCCAAATTCAAACACCCATCAGCACTTGTGCCAACAATTGTACTAATCTTATTCTATCCTCATGCTCCGGTCTCTACAGTATTCAGGTACTCCACATAGTTGCTCAGAACATCTTGTTTAGGCCCAAACATGACTGTGTCACTACCCTGCTCAAAAACGACATTGGCTCCTTATTGCCTCTGAGGTGAAATGCAAAATTCTCAGTGCATTATATAAAGCCTTCCACACTCGGGCTCCAATCTTGGAGTGAAAGAGGGAAGTGCTGGGAATCAGAAGAGCCTAGGTGGGAGTCCAACCTCGACCACTAGCTATATGACCTTGGGCAAATCACTGTATTTCTCTGAACTTCAGTTTCTTCATCTAAAAGGAAGATTCATTTAAACTGAATATAATAACAGTTGTAGGCATGACCTCATAAGATTCTTGAGGATCAAATGTATAAATGAATATTTACAAAATGGATAAAAAAGTACTTTGCAGATGGTAAAATGCCATATAAGTTTCAATTGTTATTCATAGTATTTTGGGGGGGTGAGATTTAGGATTTCATTGGTGTGGGGAATTTCCAATGAGGAAACTCCCTCTACCAAAGTAGGCTAACATCCTCTCTGCAGTTTAAAGTCTGAGAATATTGTCTAGAGTGCTGAGAGATTAAGCAGTTTGCCCAGCCAGGGTCACGCAGCCAGTACATGTCAGAAGTGGGTCTTCCTGGTCCCAATGGCAGCTAATCTACCCACTACACCATACTGCTTCCATTATCATCATATTACTTCTTTCCACAAATTCTATGTTCCAGCCACACTTGACTACTCTTTGATTCCCATACCCAGCATTCATCTCACACCTCTGTGACCTTGTATGGACCACCCCCTAAGCCTGGAATGCACTCTCTCCTAATCTCCATGGCTCTCAAAATTTTTGTCTTCCTTCAAGGTTGGACTTAGGTACCACCTCTTCTTGGAAGCCTTCTCTGATCCCCAAGTTGCTAGTATTCTCCTCTCTCTCAAAAAATCTTGTGTTTACTTATCCAGGCATAGGCTATATCCCTTGGTAGAATGTAAGCTCCCTGAGGGCAGTGACTTTGTCCATTTTAGGAAGTTATTACATCTTTATTTAATTAAACAAATTCAAAGGATCCTCATAGAGTGTCCTTGTTCTAAGCAGATGAATGAGGTAAAGATTCATGGAAATGCAACATGGAGCTCTCCCTCTGGAGCTTGTGCTGTGCCAAGGAGATGGTAAAGATCGCTTGTGCCATAAGTTAGAAATGATCAAAGGACCTTTGCTTGTCCCTGTATAATACTAGACCCAGAGGATGTCAGAGCTAGATGGGACCTTGCTCCCCTCCCCATTAGTGCAATCTTGTCCCCCATCTCTAGACTCTGGGCGTTTTTGTGCCCAGAATTAGCTCTATCCTCATCTCTGCTGCCTGACCTCCTTGGCTTTCTTCCAGTCCCAGATAAAAGCCCATCTTCTACATCTTTCCTTACCCCTCTTAACGCTACTATCTTCTTCTGACTGGTTACTCCCTGTTCATTCTGTAGAGAGCTTGCTTGTACATAGCGGTTTTCACGTTGCTTCCTCCATTAGAGTGTGAGCTCCTTGAGGGCAGGTATTATCTTTTACCCCTTTTTGTATCCCAGTGCTTAGTACAGTATCTGTTATACATACAGTAGGCGCCTGATAAATATTTGCTAACTGGCAGAGACAGCAAATAGCAATGACAAGATTTGGATCGTAGACCTTTATGTTGAGCTTTAGCTGGAAGAGAACGGAGAGGGTATCTAGTTAAAGGGGCCCAGGGAATGTAAGTGACTTGTCCAAGGTCACACACGTACTAAGCATCAGTGGTAGGATTTGAACCCAGGCCCTCTGACTCTAGAACCAATGCTCTTCCCACTAGATCCAATTCTTCCCCCTGTTTTAGGGAGAATTGGGGGAGGTCAATTAAAGGACTTGGTAATTTGCCAAAAACAATGTAGCCCAGTCTTTTTCTCTCATTTACTTCTCAAGTCAATTTATTAGCCATTTGCCACATGTACCAAAATGCACAGGTGTCTCTATAATTTGCCCACAGTAAGAAAACAAGTATTTATTGAGTTCCTACTGTGTACCAGGCACTGGACTGAGTACTTAACAAATATTATCTCATTGATCCTAGTAACAACCCTGGTAAAGTGACTTAGCCAAGGTCACACAGCTAGTAAGTGTCTGCGGTCCGATTTGAACTCAGGAGTTCCTTACTCCAGACCCAGTGCTCTATGCACTTCACCACCTAGTTCCCCTTTTTAAATACAGATAATCTCAGTATTTTGGTCAATGTTCAGTCATTTCAGTCATGACCCCATCGGGCATTTTCTTGGCAAAGATACTGGAGTGGTTTGTCAATTCCTTCTCCAGCCCATTTTACAAATGAGGAACTGAGGCACACAGGGTGAAGTGACTTACCCAGGGTCACGCAGCTAGTAAGTGTCTGAGGCAGATTCAAACTCAGAAAGTTGAGTCTTCCTCTATCTATCGTGCCACTGAGGTGCCCGTATCAAAAATAGGCCTGCTTTGTTCACGTGCTGCTGTTTTTCCCACATGGCAGATCACACAGATAGTATATGGCAGAAACTGACTTCAAACACAGATCTTAATATTCAAAGTCCAGTGTTCTTTCCAAGACAAGCCTGGATAAGTTTCTCATGTGAAAAGGCCCATGGGGATGGGGGAAGGGAGGTGGCCAGTGCAAGGATCTTAAAGTGATTTATAAAGACAAAATATATTCTGTTTCTAATTATTATTATTATTTTAATAAAGTTGAGTCTGTCTGACCCTTTCCAGCTAACAATATGCTTTCAATCCATTAACCCATCCCAACCTCATGACAACCCTACAACGAAAAATGACCTCAGCCAGCAGACTGTGTGGCAAGTGGACACCCAGGCTTCCCTCCATCTTTTGTTCGCAGGAGACAGACAGAGATAAATTGGCAGTGTCTGGAAAGCGTACGTGGGATGCAGAATGTATTACCTGCCAGATGAGGTTGAGCCTTGAAATGCACCAAATCTATCTCTGACAATGTATTGTGCCCTAATGAGCCTGATTTCCCTTTCCCTTCCCAATGGAGTTGGGAGGGACTGGCTGTTTTCATTCAACAAGACCCTAAGGATGGCTTTCCTCTTCTAGGGGAAATTGTCTTCCCACTCCACTTTTTCAGTAAAGGAAAAAATACTAGAGTTGGAACCAGAGGACATGAGTCCAAAGCCTAAAATGTGTGTAATCTTGTGCAAATTAGCTACTTTGCTAAGCCTCTTTTTCCCCAACCATAAAATGAGGAGGTTGCATGAGATGGTTCCTAAATCCCCATACAGCGCCAGATACTGGGAGCCAGTGATCTACTATTTTCATGACATGTTCAATTTTAATTCATAAACATCATCTAGTGTTTGCAATGAATAAAGGAATAAAAAAAATCTGTCAGTGAATAAGCATTTGTCCTGTGCTCAACACTGGGAATGCAAAAGCAAAAACATGCCCTCCCCAAACATTGGACAAGGTCCTCTCGTGGTAGGCACCATAGTGAGAAAAGCAAAATCATAGTTCTCATTTTAAATAGTAAATCACTGGGAATAATAGCACCTACCAAGTCACTGTGCTAAGTACTTTACCATTATCTCATTTGAGCCTTTCAACAACTCTCGGAAGTAGGGCTTATTATTATACCCATTTTTCAGATGAAGAAACTAAGGCAGAGGTTAAGTGTCTTGTCTAGGGTCACAAAATTAGTAAGTGTATGTGGCAAAAATTGAACTCAAGTCTTTCTGACTCTAAACCCAGTGCTCTAACCATTGCACCACCAACTACCTTATTACTATGAACTCATAAGCAAGTCATTTAACCTCTCAAGTTCTCACTTCACTCATCATGAAATGAAGAGACTCTAAGCCCCATTAAAATTTAAATTATTATCTATATTCCTATGAATATAGAAGAGAGCCAGACAGCAAGAGACACAGAGAGAGAAGAGAGAAGGGAGAGAGGAGAGGGAGAGGAGAGAAAGACAGAGAAAGAGGAGAGAGAGAGAGGAAAAAGACAGAGACAGAGAATGAAGGGAATCACAGGCTTTCTGCAGGAGGTGGCACCAAGCTGGGCTTTGAAGCAACCTAGGATTTCTGAGGTGGATGTGAAGGTATGCATTCCAGAAATGAGGCACAGCCTGTGCAAAGTCACAGAGGTGGGAGATGGAGAATCATGGTAACATGAGTTCTATGCCAGTCATCTGAGGACCAGCCTAGCTAAGCTGAAAAAGTTCACCAATAGAAAATAGTTGCTTTGGAGCAGAAAAACTTCAGGAAAGGGCAGGCCTGGGTGGGGCACCATAGCGGGGGATTCTGGGAAGTATGGAGACAAGGAACACATGGAGGAGGGGAAAGGAGTACCCAAAGTTGGAGGGGGAGTAGAAAGAGAGTTGTAGGGTACCAAAAATTTGTCAGCTCTCAAAACTCACCTAATAAGACCAAGAGTAGTTGCAATCTGAATGGGCAATGCTCCCACAGATAAATTCCCATGTTATAAGAACATGGATATAGAAACATTAGGGTCATAGAAGGGAGCTCAGAGACCATCTGTTCCAACCACCTCATAGAAAGATGAGAAAACTGAAGCTTGGAAAAGTTGAAAGACTCCCCAAAACCAGAGACCAGAGAAGCAGAGACATGGATCTAAAGGGACTTTGGAGGCCCCTTAGGCCTACCCTCTTATTTACATATGAAGGAACTGAGGCCCAGAGAGAGTAAGGGACTTGTCTAAGGTTACACATGTAGTGTGAGTGTTAGAGTTGGAATTTTAATCCAGGTCCTATGATTCCAAATCTGGAATCCTTTCTATTGAACCACACGAGTTCTCCAATTCTCCCATATCCCTTGATTGTCCTTTTGGTTCACTAGTATACGAAGTAACACGCTGTTTGGGAGGGAACCAGTGCGTTTCTATTTTTCATTGATGAAGGGAATGGGAGGGAACTGAGTGGGGAGAAGAATCACAATGACTCGGGGGCTGATTGCACCTGTCCTGCAAGTATTCTGGTAGGAACATTTAGTGTGCATAGCATGCAACACCATCAGAATGCACAACTAGTTCAGATCATTGGTGGTGCAATGAAAAAACAAGCCATGTATCCACTGAGCTCCTTTTTCCCTAAATAGGGGACCAGGAAAACTGAATTCAGCACCACGGTCAGGGCCTCCCATCCCAGTAGCCCTGCAAGAAGACTGTATCCAGTCTTTTATCATAATTACCCTGAACTGTGGTTATCATGCTCCTTTCCCTTCCATTTAAGCAAAGATGGAGAAATAAGGCTTGGGGGCCCAAGTCTTCTCATAAATAGTACCCTTGTCGCCATTCTAAATTCATTAAAAGTCCCTTCAAGGGATATAAGGTCTGAACAGAGTCTCATCCAAATTAATTCAATAACCACTTTGCTAATCTACATTAATCAATAATCTATCAGACTAACTCTCTTTGGGACCAGTAGAGTCAAAGCATGATGATGTCCTGTTGGACAAAGGAGAGAGAAATTTTCCTACTTTGTAGTCTTGCCTTTAGCCTAGCTAGCCCCTGAATCAGGGGCCAACGTTTCAGATAATAGAATGTTGGGTTCTGAAGAGAGACGTCGAGTGCAATCACTTCATTTTGCAAATAAAAAAAAAATCTCCTGAGATATGTGAATGAGCTTTCACAAAATGCAGTTTTATACTCTATCTCCAAAATCTTTTCCCTGCTTATTCCCAAGAAACTCTTGCTATCATTAGAGTACCATATTTTTAATCCACATTTCCTGAATGACCTCACCCCTTCTCAGTATTTCCTCTATATATGCCCATATTTAGAGACTCGTTTACGTTAAGTAGCTTCCTTTTCTAAAGTTCAAACCCCCTGGAAGGCCATCTATTCACACCATAGCATGAATCACTTTCCTCACATGGCTTTCTACCTGATTACATGAAGTGGAGGCTTTAACTAGGAATGGGGAAAGAGGAAAATATTTTTTGAAGCATGGAGCCTTTACTGGAAGGGAGTGCCTAGGTAGGGCACCAGAGTGAACATCCTTGGGTAGCATTATGATAGTTGGAAGCACTGGGCACATAGTATTGGGGGAAAGAAGCATGAAGAGGTGGGAGGAGGTAGTAGAAATTTCCCAAATTAATACTTTTCTACTTTAGCAATTTTACTCAAGTTTACATGTTAAAAAACACATTTTCAAATGTTTAAAGTGCTGTCCTACGGGAGAGGTCAGTGAAAAGAATGCAAGATTAAGGGGCGGCTAGGTGGTGCAGTGAGTAAGAGTGTCAGCCCCAGAGTCAGGAGGACCTGGGATCAGTTCCAGCCTCAGATACTTAACACCCAAAAAAAAAAAAAAAACCTGGCCTTGTAACCTTGAGCAAGTTACTTAACCCCAGTTGTTAAAAAAAAAAAAAAAGAATGCAAGATTAAAATCAGAGAAGCTAGGATAAAAATCTCACTTACAAATTTATTTAACAGGCTTTGCGACCTTGGACCTTTGTGACCTTTTCCCTCTCCAGGTTCCCACTTCCTCCTCTGTGAAATGGGGGTTAACTAGATGGTCAGTCCAGTTCTTTCCGATTTGAATTCTATGAGCCTAAGGATTCCATTTGTTCTTCTTGGCTTCAAAGGGCAGAACTAGAACCACTGGGATAGATGCTAGAGAGGGTCCAATGTGGAATGTGTGCACGCACTAGAACAAAACATGTGCACCTTCTCGTCATTGCTGTTCAGTTATTTGAATGGTGTCCAATTCTCCATGACTTCATTTGACGTTGTCTTGGCAAAGGTACTGGAGCAGTTTGCCATTTCCTCCTCCAGATCATTTTACAAATGAGGAAAAGCCAAGCAAACTGGGTTAAGTGACTTGCCCAGGGTCACACAACTAGTACAAGTGTCTGAGGCTGGATTTGAACGCAGGAAGAGAAGTCTTTCTGATCCCAACCTCAATGATACATCCACTGCACCATCCAGCTTCCCCTACACACTTCATTTTATCAAGGAGGAAATCGAGGGTGCAAGAAGGAAAGGGGCTTGCCTAATGTCACATAATGAATTTGTGGCAGACTAGGGATCTGAACCCAGGTCTCTTAGCTCAGTCCATCCATTGCTTCCTGATTGAAGTGTGCAGATGCCCTAAAACATGAAATTTGATTCATCCAGGCCTTCTCACCTACTAGACTCAGGGCCCCTGTGGTATGAAAGTCTCTTTCCTCAGAGTGGTAGAAAGATAAACACACTTACACTGTTGATGGAGCTAGAATTGGCCTAACTACTCTGGAAAACAATTTAGAATTATTCTAACAACAAAACTGATATAATTATCTGTAGTTTGGGCCCAAACATCCCAATGTTAGAGTTATACCCAAAGGAGATCAAAGATAGGAAGGTCTAGATGCACAATAATATTCACAGTAGAACTTTTATATAGTAGTAAAGACCTGGAAATAATGCTGATGCCCATCAGAGAAGAGCTAAGCATATTTTAGTGCAGGAATGTAATGGAATAATACTATGCTGAAAGAAACAATGAAGAGTTCAGAGATGCACAGGAAGACTAACATGAACTGATACAGAGTGAGGTAAGTGGAACCAGAAAAAAATGTGCACAGACTACAATTTAAACAGAAAGAACCACCGCAACAAAGCTGCATGCTGCCTAATTATAGTGACCAAGGTTGACCCCAGAGAAGAAGTAATGAAATATACTTGCCTCCTTTTATCAGAAGGGTGGAGGACTGTGAGGATGGGTAATTGCATATACTATCTGATCCCACTGATATGTTGGTTAGTGTTATAGGACTACTTTTTTCTCTTTTTATTGTTTATTAGTAGGTGAGGAATGGAAGGATCAGTCAGTCATTATTTCAATCATGTCTGACTCTTTGTGACCCCATTTGGGGTTTTCTTTGGGAAGGATATAGGAGTGGTTTGTCATTTCCTTCTCCAGTTCACTTTACAGATGAGAAAACTGGGGTAAACAGGTCAAGTGACTTTCCCAGGGTCACACAGCTGGTAAATATCTGAGGCTGCATCTTAACTCAGGTCTTCCTGACTCTAGGCCCAGCACTCTATCCACTGTGCCACGTCATCATAAATAAATGTAATACGAAAATAAAAAGTATCAATAAAAATAGACTTTGGGAAAGTCTCCTCTCCCATCCTCAGCGATTTGTTGAATTCATATATTCAAACTACTGAAGAGAGAAGCTATATTTACAATGGAAATGGTGCTGTATTTGGAGTAAAGAGACCAGGGTCCTATTCCTAGCTCTGCCGCTTATGAGTAATGTAAGTTTGGATAAGTCACATCCCCTCTCTTGGCCTTAGTTCTTCATCTATAAAGTGAAGGGAGATGAATCGAGTTGTTTCTAAGGGCTTCTCCGATCTCCTGACTATCTGATCATACATTGACACAAAATCAGGAACGAATCAGTTGTCAGAAGAGTGGGAGTTTTGGTTCTCGTCTCTGGTCTGGTCTGTACATAGTTGTTTGAATGTTTTTTCCACTTGAGGGCAGGCACAGTGTATTTGCTTTTCTCTATGTCCCCAGTGTTTAGTACAGTGCCAGTTACTCAGCAAGTGCTTAATAAATGTTTGTGTGTAGAAAAAGCTGTCAGTTCATGCAGGGAGATACATCAAATTCGTTTTTTGTCTCCTGCATAGAAACAAAGCACTTAATGAGCTGATCCATGATTTCTCATAATTTCTCTTTGTCCTGAATGCTCAAGTATTGTAGGAACAGTCCTGTACTGATATGGGAACAAGCCAGAGAATGCAGAGACCTGGGAAATTCAAGACAAAATCACACACACACACACACACATACACTGCTCTAAACATCCACGTAATTGAGGTACTTGCTGGATTTGAGAACTGAAAAGGTCTCAGTCTACAATTGAGGTTATTGTCTCAGAACTCTGCTCACCTTTATGGAGTCAGAGTCCCAGAGATATTCCTGGCATTGCCCATTTGCACTCTGAGATCATCCCCAACTGCTGTGGAAATCAAGTCACATTCACACCAGTGCTTCTGGTCATCAATAGCATTGGCCTCTAAAGGGCTGCCAGTGAATATGGGCTATTAGCCACATTTTGATGTTTACCTTTACACATTCAGACCACCTTCCTGTCAATGGTGATGACTGCAGAAAACCATCAGCTTTCTTTTTCTTTTTTTTGGCTGTTCCTCACTCCCAAGCCTGAACTTGCATTCCTACTGGTACATGCCCCATTAAAGGGACTAACTCAAGTTGTGAGGTCTTATGTCAGTGAATTATTAGGAGGAGGCATTTAAAACCTGCTCTTACTATAAGAACCAGTAACTTATTTCCTTGTTGCTTATAAACAGCAATCAGATATTGGTCATGGACCTATATGAAGTCAACAGTTGCCAACCTTGAAAAAGAGTGTAGTGTTGTGCATAGAGGACTAGTTCAGATGTTAGGAGGAAATGGGTTTGAAGCTCAATATACCTTTCATACTTCCTAGCTGTGTGACTGGGGTAATTCACTTAGCCACTCTGAGTCTCAGTCTTCTCATCTGTAATACGGGGACAAGAATAATTATACTCACTACAGGGTGCTGATGAGAAAGAGTTATGTGATGTCAGTTTCTTCTTTATTTTTTGGTCCACACCTTTGATTTCACTTACAGAACTCCCAGTGTGGAAATTCTCTCCACTGATCCTAATCGGTAACTCAACTATTACAGTACTATAACCTTGGAGAGATGCTGAGGTAGTGAGAGGTTAAGTGATTTGCCCATGGTCTCACTGATAATATATGTTGGAGACTTGAACCCAGGCCTTCTTAGCCTGGACAGCTATCCACCTCACTAGGTTACCTGTCCACATATTACATTAGGAAGATGGATTCGTCCTCCCACTGCACTTACCATCCAGAATTGGCTTTTCATCCCCAGCATCCAGCACAGTGCCCAACACATTGTAAGTGCTTAATCAACTCTCATGGAATTCAGCTGAGTCCTAGTTCCCTACAGTGTTCAAGGCTGGGCTGAGAACACTCTGAGGACAAGAACTGCCCCTTGGGCTTCTTTTGTATCCCCTACACGATGCACAGCGTGGGGCCCACGGCTGAGGGACTCAACAGACACTGACAGGTGGTGATGCTATTACCCCTTGTGCGATACCTGGAGAGGAGGCAAGGGCAGCCTGCAGAGAGGTGAGCATCCTGCAGAGGAGGGAACTGTGGGTGATATCCACATTGGTCAGCTACAGTCTTGGCAAAGGAGCTTTTGAATGGGGGGAAGAGAGGGGGAAGGTCCCACAAGTCAGCCCTCTTCACTTCCCCCATCAGACCCAGTACATAGAGATTTCTGACTCATGGTCTCTACCCTACTGGAGAACACTTTTTGGCAAAATGGTTTGTTAATCTCTAGACTCCTTTCTTACCCCCTCCCCAGCACTCCTCCCAACGGGGATCTGGAGCATGGTCCTGGGACAGCCTTCAGTGAGATATTCAGCAGAACTTTATTCACAACCTGGATTAACTAAAAGCTGCTCCATTTCCTTGACTGAATCGACATTTTTCTTGGATCTTAAAAGGCTGCAAATAGGAGTTGGGGGGGGGGGGGCCCGGGGGGCGGTCTTTAAAAGTCTCCCAGTCCAAAACAATGGCCATTGATGGCCATTGGGTGGCTGACCATGGTCCTAAAGTGACAGCAGCTAGAGGACTCTGGGTGGGGCAGCTGGAGGTATGGCCAGATGGAAAGGGGTGGGGGTGGGGAGCCAGACAGAGGGGTCAAGGCTCTGGGCTGCCTGGTGGGAGAATCTGATTGCTCGCCCGCCCTCCCTCTGATCTGACATGGGAACCCAGAGGGAACCGCGTGGTGTGGAAGCAGCCAGATCTCCAATACCATGCTACTCCAGCTGCATTTTCAGAATCTGCATCCAAAAAAAAAAAAAAAAGGGTGGGGCATTCTGCTACAACCGCCATCCATGGCTATGGCCAGAAGTGGGATCGGATTGTAGTCATTCCAAAGGATGCTGATGCAGGTTGCCATCTGCCAGCGTCCCCACTCCCACCTCCCTCTAGCCCTGGCATCTTTTTTTTTTTTAATTCCTTCCCTAAGGTGGGGCATCGCTGAAGAGATACAGCATCTCTGGCGCACGACCTGTCCTCTCTTCTGCATGCAGAGAGGAGCCGGGCTGCCAGTAGGTGTGTGTGTGGATGTGGGCGTGGGCGTGGGTGTGGAGGGGGAGGCAGATTCCCGGAAGGGCAGCAGGGGACCCCCTCCCGACGCCGGCTGGGTGGTCGGCCTCTTCTCCAGTGGGAAGGGTGGTTTCTGTGTACCCCCCCGTTCTGCCCCTTTCCCCAGCCCACCTCCCCTAAACCCACCTGGTCATTGAGGTTCTGCAGGGCTTCCTTGCCCGTGGCCCTCCGGATCTCCACCTTCCTCCCGGACGATTCAACAGATGGCTGGCGGCCGGGGCCGTGCCGAGAGTAAGGGCCGTCTGAGCCCAGGTGGGCCACGTCCCGCTGCTGGGCCACCACCTGACCCGAGCCACGGCCCACCGACAGCGAGTCGAAGTCGATGGTCTTGTTCTCCGACGAGCCTTCCACCGGGCAGAACATGCCGCAGAATTTCTGCCGGGGTTTGGGACTGCCCGAGCCCAGGTTTTTAAAAAAGGCTGGGACCTCCTCATCCTCCCCCTGCTTCCCTGACGAGCCTTTCCTTTCGGCCATGGCTCCGTTGCCGCTGCCGCCGGGGGCTCCGGGCACCGCTCTCTCGCTTTGCCTCGGCTAACTGTGTGTCTCTGCTGTAGGTTGGGCTCGCTGGGTGTGTGGCTCTCTCTCTCTCTCCCTGCCTCCCTCCTCTTCTTTTCTTCTCTCTCTCTCTCTCTCTCTCTCTCTCTCTCTCTCTCTCTCTCTCCCCCTCTCTCTCTCTCTCTCTCTCTCTCTCTCTCTCTCTCTCTCTCTCTCTCTCTCCCCTCCTTCCTTCCCTCCCTGCCTTTCGCTCTCTTCTTCCCTCCCTCCCCTCCTTTTCTCCCTTCTCTCTCCCTATCCCTCCCTCCCTTCCCTCCTTTCTTTTCTTTTCTCTCTCCCTCTCTCCCTCCCTCTTCCTTCCCTCTTCCTGTCTCCCCTACAGGAAAATCCACTGGCTGGCAGCCGGCTGCTGCTTTTTCCAGAATGCAAGGTGTTACCGAAAGGAAGGATTCCCACTCCCCTGCCCCGACCCTTGCCTTCTCTACCCTGTCTCCTTCCTTTCCTCTCCCACGCTCGGGGGAACTGAGCTGGCCTTAGGGTGGGGGGCGGGCAGTGAAGTTCTGTCCAGAAGATTGGATTCTGCCGCTGCAATGGGGAGGGGGCAAAGGGGTGGAGGAAGAAGGAGGATGTGACCGATTCCCAGCAGCCCGAGGAGGGAGAGAAGGAGAGGATGGGGCGAGGGGCGGGTCTGGGCTGGTTGGGAGGTGGGGGCTATCCAGCGGCTGAAGACTGAGCATAGATCCGGAAGTGATGCGGCCAGTGGTCCATTGGCAAATGGATCAGAAGGGGTCGTAGGCAAAGAACCCAGGGAGGGAGGAGGGGAGAAGCTCTTACAAGTGAGAGAAAAGACTAAGTATCGTAAAGAAGAGGGAGGAGCCCCGAAACTCGGATCTCAGCCCTCCTATCTAGCCCGCTGCCCCACCCAACTACCATCCCAGGGTCTCTTCAGCTGAGACTGGAGGACCCAGGCCCCAGTCTCTTCCCACCAAGGACACCTGTTAGCTTCCCACACACTGCCCCAGCCCCCATTGTTCTGCTTCTCCTAGAATCACTGGCTCTCGATACTGAACCTCCCTTAACCATCAACCTACAGAGGGATTAAGGACTGAGTGAAAGAAGAGACTTGTCCAAAGTCATACAGTCTGGGTCTGGATTTAAGCCCAGATCACATGTTTGCACCTAACCCAAGATGTCTCAGGCAAAGAGATGGCTGGATTAGAAGTGACTCCCCAAAGCAAGTATTTGGTTCTCTTGCTAAACTTGAGGACTCTGCGTAAGTTTGGGGCACCTCCATTACATGCCCTTTATCTACCCTGTTACCACCCCAGGATTAGGGCCAAACAATGCCATCAGGCTGCTGCTGAAGTAAAGTATACAGAAGGCACCAAGAGGGAGAGGAGCATTTTTTCATCCCAGAAAATCCCATTCCATGTGCTTGGTAAGTACTTACTTCATTAACAATCCTACCAGTCATCTCCTGTGCCCAAGGCTTCCTCGGCCTCATCTCTGCCTCTCAGCACCCTTCTCTTCATCAAGGCTGGCTTTAGGCACTGGCTCCCCAGTGCCTTACGAATGCCCTAACTGGTCATTTCTCTCCTCAGTTTAGTTTATATTATCTCCCTTGTGGGTGTGTTGAGTCTCTTGAGAGCAAGAACTGTTTTGTCTTTGACTCCCCAGTGCCTATAACAGTGCTTTGTTATATTAAATATGTATTTAATGTGATGAACCAAACTGAATCCAGCCATATTTTCCAACAAAGGCTTGAAGTCTCCAGTGGGCAGGTCAGGAAGAGGATGCTGTTCTCAAACTTTGCCTAGGGGGTACAACTGCAATCTTTATCTCTAGGGCACCCTTTATACAAAGTCCGCCCACACCCACCACCCCTCATAAAGCTTGCTGTGTGTAGTAGGGAGGACAGAGGACCTACAGTCCACACTGATGGCCTAATGGAGGCGGGGGGGGGGGGGAGGGAGCAGTTCTGAGCTTTTCATTGCATCTTTGCCTTGTCCCATTATAATTCATTTTTTTTAAAAAGAAGTGTAAGCCATCTTTAAAGAATGTTCTGACTATGGCACCACCCTTCCTCTTGTCCTCAGACCTTCTGCTACCCATAACATCTCCCAGCATAGCATGTGAAATTAGTGTGGGATTTGGCATCAGGAAGGCCTGAGGTCCAACTCTGCCCCAGACGCTTCCTAGCTGTGTGACCCCAAGCAAGTCTCTGGGCCTCAATGCCCCCCCAGGTCCCTTTTAGCTCTAAATCTGCTCTTGAGTACAAACCCAGCTCAAGAGTGGGGCAAATGCCTTCATTCCTCTACTGCCTCAGTTTCCCCTTCAATAACTGAGAAGGGTAAAGTAGATGACCTCTAAGATCCCTTCTGACTCTAAATATCTTCTTATGATCCATGATCTCTGCCTCCTGATGGGGGTGGGGGAGGGGGATTTTCCTGGTCTTTGGGTGTGAGAGAGGCTAGGAAGGAGTGAAAAGGAAAGCAGGGCATAAAGGGGAGAGAAACAAGAGTTGGAAAGAGTGAAGGAAGTTACCATGATGGGACTGAAGCTGAAATTCTTAGGGAGGGAGCTGGGAGAAGGGAGGAGCCTGAGAAGACTATCACAGTGAAGCAGGGCTCCCTCCCTATGCCTTGGAGTGTTGAGAGCTAAAGGCTAACTGAGCAGGTTGACTAATAGATAAACAGGGGGCAAGGCTGAGTTCCTTCAGCATCCTAGTCCTTCCATCTCCCTTTAAACACACACACTCTGTTCTTGTCTTTCAACGTGGCTCTCCAAGGTTGCCTAGCATTGCCTGCCTGAGTGTCTGCTTTTGTGGTGTGTATGTGTGAGAGAGAGAGAGAGTTTGTCTGTGTGTCTCTGTGTGTTGTGTTGCAACAATGGACATGGACTGAAAAGTTGGCCATAGGTGGCTCGGTGAATAGAGCACCAGCCCTGGAGTCAGGAGGACCTGAGTTCAAATTTGACCTCAGATCCTAGCCATGTGATTTTGGGCAAGTCACTTAATCCCAATTGCCCTCCAAAAAGCAAAAAAAAAAAAAGTTGACCACACAAAATCTGACCAGTGCCTATGATGCTCCCTTCTCATGGTGCTCCTCCCATAACTTCATTGTGACCACTCCTTTCCCCTCCCCAGGCACTGCTCTAGCCCCTGTCACCACTCTCCTTTCCTTTTCTGCAGCTGCTCCAACCTGAAAGGATGCAGTCTGCATGCTGAAATTCAAATGTGACTGAGGCAAGACAACTGGGCATGCCCAGTAACTGGGGTGATTGAAGGTGGAAATTAAATGAGCTTCTAAATGTGGCAATGCAGCCCTACCTGAAACCTTGACCTGCTGGAAGGCTGAATGGGACTAGGCACTTCAGCCCCCATCTGTAATGGGGATCTATAGGCTGCTGAATGGGTTTGAATTAGGGATTTGCCAGTGTTACCAGCCCTTAAGGGTGCTGGGGAGTGGGAGAGGGAGGCTGTGGTCTCAAATTGAAAAGAGAAAGGAAATTAAGAAAGAAAAAAGTATATGGGTGTGGAAAGGAAGGAAAGGGAAAGAGGGAGAGAGACAGAAGCCTCTTGCACCCAGAGCCATGACAGGCAAATGCTGATCCATTTATTTTATTAACAGTAGGAAAAAAAGCCCCTTTTGCTACCTCCAGAGCCTCACTGCAGCATGAAGGTGACACTGGATTTTCAAAGACCATGCCAGCAGGATTAGGGAAGCAGTATGGAATAAAAGAAATAATGCTGGCTTTGGAAGTCAGAATAAAGTATAGGCTGGATTACATGACCTCTGAAGTCCCAACTCCAATATTCTGCAGTTTGTAGCCCTGCCACTTACTAGCTGTGTAGACTTATATAAGATCCCTAGGCCTCAGTTTCCTTATCTAGAAAATTCGTTGAATGGATGACTTTTAATGATCCTATTGGTTTCAAATCCCATAATTCTGAATCCAAGAGGTACATGGGATAGCAAATGGCACAATTTCTGCCTTACACACTTAGGATCATAGCTTCAGAGGCAGTCTAATCCAACCCTCATCTCTGAAGTCTCAAGTTCTATGATCCTTTATTTTACAAATAAGGAAACAAACCCAATAACATTAAATGAATTGGCAGAGGACACACAGTAAATTTCTAAGAAGGGATTCAAACCCTGATCTTCCATCTCCAACACCAGTGCTGTCTTCACCTTCCCATTTTTTTGTATAATCATGGACAAGTCCTCTAACTTTTTTGAGTCTTGATTTCCTCATCTGTAAAGGGGAGATAATAATGGTTCAAGCACCCACCCCACCACATTTTTGTATGTGTGGAGATAACATATTGCACACATTGCAAAGTACATATCAGTTGTTATTATGACCAGCCTAGAAGGGATTTGATGACTGGCCTAACAGCAGCCATGGATTTCTAAGAAAAGTATCAACAGAAAGATGACCCCTAGGTGATGGAATCCCTTTGGCCACAGTAATTCATGGAGACCATAGACGAAAGTTGGAATGGTATTCTAATCCACATGGATGAAGGAGCACCCATACTGAGGAAATCATGGAGTTTAAGAAGTACTGAAGGAAGGTTGTTTTATATTAGAGACACTGTTTTCCTCCTCCTCAACTGAGTCTATCACACGCCAACCTTTATGTACAAGTTATCTCATTTGTTCTACTATACTATACAGATAACACTTTGAACGGTACTGTTACTATAGGCCACTGGTTCTCAAAGTGTGGTATTCAGACACCTGGAGGTCTCCAAGACACTTTCAGAGGGTCTACAAGGTCAAAATTATTTTGATAATAATACTAAAGTGTCATTTGACTATTAAAATATTCCTCCTCTTTCCAACTACAAATCTGAGTGAAGCTGGTATACCCTTCAACCAAAACAATATATAACAATGGACTGGACACACAAGCAGACATGACAATCTAGCTATATTGAATTGAGACTGATATTAAAGAGATTTGCAAAAATATATTAAAAAAAATGCCACTCTTCTCATTTTTGTTTTATAAAATAGTTATTGTTCATAAAAATACACTATTTATTTTAATTTATGATGGGCTCATTATTGTTATGTTAGATTGATTAATAAATATTTTAAAATTTTGTCATTTTCAATTTATAATATGATAAATAGATACAACCCAAAAGCTTTTTATGTGGCCAAAGATACAACCCAAAAG
>NW_027185697.1:17438167-17461989 GCF_028583685.1 Petaurus breviceps papuanus | reverse complement strand
GATACAACCCAAAAGCTTTTTATGTGGCCAAAGATACAACCCAAAAGGCTCTTATGGATCCTCAATCATTGTTAAGAGGGTAAAGAGAACCTGATATGAAAAAGTTTGGGAATCACTGGTATAGACCATTGCCAGGAAAGGTGAGGTGAAAGGACCCTTCTCTCTGTTAATAATGATGGTAAACACCACCTTTTAGTGGGAAGACCATAAGACTCAGTCAGGAGAGACCTAGAATTGAACCTTCCCTCCAGTACTTAATCTATAAGTCACCTGACCTAAGTTTTCTCATATGCAATATGGTGATATTACCTATAGTAGTAGCTGTTGTTGTAATTAATATTTTAACTATATAGTACTTTAAAGTTTGAAATTACTTACACATGACTTCATTTAACCCCCATCACAACCTAGTGAGATCCTAAAGGCATTGTAGTATTGGGTTGTATCCACCTCTTACAGATCAGGAAACTGAATCTGAGAGAAATAAAAATGACTTGTCCCATGTAACAGAATTGTTGAGGGCTAGAGACAAGATTTGAAACCAAATAAATGTCTCTAGTACCCTTTCCACACTACACTTCTCTAATGTCTACAACTCTGAATTGCTGTGAGGATGAATGAATGAAAATAAATTATTAAATGCTTCTGTCATAGACCAGGATGTTAGTGGAACTAGGATGGCTTGAACTGATGCCAAAATATTCACACCACCAGTCAGCTCTGTTTTAAATCAAGACTTAGTAGAGCAGATCTAGGTAAGTTTGAGTTAATTTTGCCCCCAGGTATATTGCTCTAGGACCCAACTTTGGGCTCTTTGGGCAAGAAGGATATAGACAGTTTTAGGACTTTAGTGGAGACTATCTGATCCCCCTGGGAACTTCCTTTATGGCTGCTTTTTATCTTTTTTGCCAGAGGCTTTTAGCTGCTTTTACTTTCTGGTAAACTTCTTTATCCATGTTATGTATTGCTTTTACCTGGAGGTTATTGAATATGTTTTTATTAAAGGCATTGATTATGCCTCATGCTTTGAGTGATACATTGCATCAGACCAGTGCCTCCCCTCTGAGATTATATCCAATTGATCCTGGCTGTATCTTGATTGTTCATAGCTTTTTTTACATATTATCTCCCCCATTTTTACCATTCTTTGTATCACTACCCCTTATCACAGTGCCTACCACATAGTAACACAATAAATTATTGTCAGCTGACTAAATGATGGGACTGGAATTGCTTGTTATGTGTCAAGTATGATGCTAAACACTTGGGATACCAAAACAAAGCCTAAGACACAGTCTGCCTTCAAGGATATTACATTCTAATGACAGAAACAAAACACATAGTGGAAAGAATTTTGTTGTTGTTTGCAAAGTCTAAGGCAATCTGCAAGTGAGTGTCTGAACTATATAATCCCATGACACTATGAATTCCCAGGACCTTAACTTCCTCATCTTTAATTAAAAAAAAAAGTATTGACCTAGATGACCACTGAGGACCCTTTAAGCTCTAAATCTTTGCTTCTGTGACCCTATTATTATCACCACCACTATCCTCTTCCTTCTTCTCACCATCATCATTAGTAATAGTAGAAATAGTATTATTTTTTCCCTAAAAACTCAAAGCAATTTCATAGTCATTTTCTCATTGAATCCTGAAGACATCCCTTTGGTGATATCTGAGCACTCTTTGCCCCTCCCCCCATTTTTCATGTCGAGAAATTGAGACGTAGACAGGTCTTGTGACTTGCCAAAGGTCATATATACAATCCGTAGCAGAGATTAGAAGCTAGAATTTTCTTTTCTGGTCTTGAGGCGCTGTCCCTTCAGCACCACTGATCTCAACTAAGGGAGAGTCTGGGCTGCTGTGGCTGTTCCTATAATAGGTCAGCATTCAGCATTTACAACACAGGGACACTCCCTAGGACTCATGGCTATTTGTGTACCTAGAAAAGAATGATGGCTGCACCTCAATGGACACTATAAGACAGAAGCTGAGATGCACTGGCAGTCATTCATGTTTCGATTTACCAAATCCTTGCCTGGAAAATGGATTGATAGGTTTTCTTTCCCCACTTCCTGTAGGAAATATATGACCCATTAGTCATATTTAAATGACTGAGAAGGACGAGTATGATGCTATTAACTGGCATTTCATGTACAAAGAAAGACCTATATGTGCATTTGCAAAGACAGGCTGATACCCCACCAAAGTAAACTAATGAAGAAATCAATTTGTTTTACCCAGTGATTTTTATTTTCCAAATTTCATTTCAAGACTTACTTCCTTTATAATTATTAACAATGCAAAAGTGTATGGTTTTATTCACCCAAATTATTGTTTTTAAAGTTTCAAATATTATACTTTTTCCAATCACCCCTTTGTTATCATTCTTTTTAAATTTTTGAGTTTCAAATTTTCTCTTTCTCTCCCTCCTTTCTTCCTTCAAAATGAGAAGGAAAGCAATTTGATATGAGTTATACACATGCAGTCATGCAAAATATATTTCCATGTTAGTCATATTGTAGTGGGGAAAAACAGACCAAAAAGTAAAGATAACTTAAGTTCAAAAACAGTATGCTTCAATCTGCATTCAGATTCCATCAGTTCTTTCTCTGGAGGTAGATAACATTTTTCACTATAAATCCCTGGAATTGTCTTGAATAACTATATTGCTGAGAATAGCTGTCATTTACAGTTAATCATCATACAATATTGCTGTTTCTGTGTATAATGTTCTCCTGGTTCTGCTCACTTTACTTTGCATCAGTTCATGTAAATTCAGGTTTTTCTAAAGGCATCTTGTTCATCATTTCTCATAGCACAATAGTATTCCATCACAATCACATACCACAACTTATTCAGTCACTCCCCTATTGATGTGTAGCCCCTCAATTTCCAATTCTTTGCTATCACAAAAAGAACTGCTATAAACATTTCTATACATATAGGTCCTTTTCCTTTTCCTTTGATCTTTTACAATACAGACATAGTAGTTCTGTTGCTTGGTCAAAGGGTAAGCAGTTTTATACTTTTGGGGGCATAGATCCAAGTTGTTCTCCAGAGTGGTTGGATCAGTTCACAACTCCACTAACAGTGCATTAGTGTTCCAGTTTTCCCATATCTCCTCCAACATTTGCCATTTCCTTTTTCTGTCATATTAGCCAATCTAATAGGTGTGAGGTGATACCACAGAGTTGTTTGAATTTGTATTTCTCTGATAAATAGTGATTTAGAGGGGTGGCTAGGTGGTTCAGTGAATAGAGCACTGGCCCTGGAATCAGGAGGACCTGAGTTCAAATCCGGCCTCAGACACTTAACACTTACTAGCCATGTGACCTAGGGCAAGTCACTTAACCCCAATTGCCCCTCCAAAAAAAAAAGCAAAAAAATTAGTAATTTAGAGCATTTTTTTCATATGACTACAGATAACTTTCATTTCTTTGTCTGAAAACTCTTGTTCATATCCTTTAATCATTGTTCAATTGGGAAATGACATGTATGTGTAAACATTTGACTCTATTCTCTATATATTTGAGAAGATCCAAATTATTGTTACACTATAATACATTACATAACATCATACCCTATATCAGATGATATTTTGTGATATTGTATCATGTAATGATGTTTTTTTTTTGCTGTTTGGAGGGCAATTGGGGTTAAGTGACTTGCCCAAGTTTTGTGTGTGTGTGTGTGTGTTAAGTGTCTGAGGCCAGATCTGAACCCAGGTCCTCCTGACTCCAGGGCCAGTGCTCTATTCACTGCACCACCTAGCCACCCCCAAAAGCATTCCTTTTTTTTTTGAGGGCGATTGGGGTTAAGTGACTTGCCCAAAGTCACATGTATGTGACTTTGTATGTCATACACATGTATGTGGCAATAAGTATGTCAAGTGTATGAGGCTGAATTTGAACTCAGGTCCCCCTGGTTCCAGGGCTGGTGTTCTATTCACTGCATCACCTAGCCTCCCATACATAATACTATTTTGACATGTCATATCATATGTTGTTGTTCAGTCATACCAGTCATGGCCAAATCTTTGTAACCTCATTTGAGGTTTTCTTAGCAATGATAGTAGAATGCTTTTTCATTTCCTTCTCCAGATAATTTTACAGAGAAAACTGAGACACCCAGGGTTAAGTGACTTGCCCAGGATCACACAGCTAATAGATGTCTGAGACTGGATTTGAACTCCATCTTCCTTACTCCAGGCCCAGTGCTCTATCCATTGTGACACTTATCTGCCTTCCATGTTATATTATAAGCAGTATGGTGGGTAGAATGTTGGACTTGAAGTCAGAAAGAGCTGCATTCAAATCCTGCCTCTGAAACCTACTCACTATATAACCTTCTTGTATAAATCATTTGACTTCTCCATGCCTGAAACAATAATTTAAAACTTATCTGTTGAGTTATATGCCAGTTACTATCTGTATCAATAGAAAGACATCCCACATTGGCAAAACCACAGATTCTTGACATATTAACAAGTTATTTTGGAGTCTCATGATATGTGATGTGACTGTGGAAAAAAATATGAGACGGCACTAATATGGAGTCTAGAATGAGACAGGTGATTATTTGTGCTTCCCTCTATCCCAGACAGATTGTATCTGAAGTGCCACATCATCAGAAAGATTAGAGAGCCAGAGAGCATAGAGGGGTGGGCAGCAAGAATGGTGACCTTGAGATCATGTCACATGAAAAAGGGTTGAGGAAATGACTTCAAATTTAAAAACCTGGAATGGGGGAAAGGGAGTAGGTAGAACTCAGAATTATTTACTAAGGTGACATGGAGGCAGCTTTTAGTTCTATATAAAAAAATTCCTGACAATTGGATCTGTCCAAAAATGCCTGGCTAAGTAACAATAACAGTACTTTATAGTTACAAAGTGATTTAAGGTTCTAATGTAATGAGTTCTCTACCACTAGAAATACTTAAGAAAAGGCTGGATTGCCATATGTTAGAGGTACTGCAAAGATTGCCATGTGAAGCAGGAGAATGGGCTAGAAGAACAAAAGGGTGATCTGGCAACCAAAAAAAATAATGTGACCCCAGGCTATGTACAAAGGTGATAGTCACTCTCTTCTGCTCTGGTGAAACCACATTCAGAGAATTATGTTCAGTTAGAGCCTGGAATGAGGAAGACCTGAGTTCAGATCTGGCTTCAGACACTTACTAGTTGTGTGATCCTGGGCAAGTCGCTTAACCTTGTTTGACTCACTTTCCTCATCTGTAAAATGAGCTAGAAAAGGAAATGGCAAAGCACTCCAGTATCCTTGCCAAGAAAACCCCAAATGGGGTCAAAAAGAGTCAGACACAGCTGAAATAACTGAACAACAAAGGACATCACCATTTGGGATAGGCCATTGGCAAAGTGGAGAGAACTGAAGTGTCTAGAAAAGGTTAACCAGGATGGGAAGGGAGCTTGAGTTCATGTTATACACAGATTAGTGGGAGGAAGTGGGAATGGTTAGCCTGGAGAAGAGAAGGGCATGGAGGAAGTGACTGATAGTTGACTTTGGGTGCTTAAAGAGGTGTCATATAGAAGAGGAATCAAACTCGTCCTGGTTGGAACAAAAGAGCAGAACCAGGATTCATGGGTGGAAGTTAGGGGCCAATTTCAGTTTTGTATCAGGAAAATTCCCCTACAACTAGAGTCATCCAAAGGAAGAAGAAGCTGTCTTGAAATATGGTGGGTTCCCCTTCAGTAAGGGCTTTCAGCAAAGGTTGGATGACAATTGGGTATGTCACAGAGAGAATATTTTTTCAGGCACAGGTTGGACTAGATCAGAGGTTCCCAAACTTATTTGACTTACCACCATCTTTTCAAAAAAATGACTCTCACTCCCTGAAAATCTACTTTAACCCCTTAATGCTTTTTTTTTATTTTCATCATTTCAAAAAATATATAAAATATTTTCCATGATACATCTGAAATTTAACAATTTATTGTAAATTTGTGGGGGGTTTTCCTGCATTGAAATTTAGATGCCACAATATTGCATCATGAAACCACATAGTATCTTATTGTAAACAAGTCATTACATACACATATCCCATGCCAATGCATGCTGGACTTCCCAGCAATACATGACCTACTCACCTGTCAACACTCACTTGTTAAGACTTGTCAGTGTATATAACCACTGATTAGTTAGAACTTGCATTTTGTGTGTTTATTTGGAAAATAATGTAATAACTATGACTGTAACTCTTTTATACAACAGATGAAACATGTATAAATGATTTTTCAAAATTTTTAAATCTTCTCTCCCTTCCTTATGTTTACACTGTCCCCTTATTTTTATGTAATGCCCCCTAATTGCATTCAAGGCTATTACTGCCCCCCCCATCATTCCAGTTCACCCTACGGGGAAGTATCACCCACTTTGGGAACCTATAGACTAGATTGCCATTGAGGTCCTTTCCAAATCTAAAATTCTGTGATTCTATTGCCTCTAACTCTGAGATGCCATGATTCTACAAATTTGGTGGTGGG
This sequence comes from Petaurus breviceps papuanus, assembly GCF_028583685.1. Classification (NCBI taxonomy): domain Eukaryota; kingdom Metazoa; phylum Chordata; class Mammalia; order Diprotodontia; family Petauridae; genus Petaurus; species Petaurus breviceps. The sequence goes on along the minus strand of NW_027185697.1, from coordinate 17,455,486 downwards.
TAACCATTCATCAACTTGGATGCTGATCAATAAAATAACATCCTACTACTGCAGTCACAGCTCCTGCTACATCTTATATACACATTGTAACAAACTTGGACCCTTCAAAACTCTAAATCATAGCTCTGGAGCAAAAATTGTCTGGATTCTGCATTTTAGGAAGAAGAAAGTCTCTTGAATTCTAAATCAATTTTCATAATAAAAGCTTCATTAAAATTTTCCTAAGATATAGACTTATATTTAGCACATACAATCTAAGGGATGCTGACAACAGCCACCAACCTTACCCATACTTCAGAGGGACAATGATCAGAAAAGCAAAATAATTTATTAAATGTCTCCAGTTCCTCAGTTTAGTCTAGTTCTCTAAAATGATCACATTTTTGCCAAGCACCTGCTAGGTTAGCAAGGCATTGAAATAGGCCCCTGTGTCGGCAACCACACTGGCATACCCAGGATAACTGCTAGCACAGGTTCTTAGATGTGCTTTCCTAGGAAAGATAGCTATTCAAGGAGTCAACAATCTTTTTTAATATATTCATTATATATTACATAATGTATTGCATTATGTCATAATGTATTACATTATGTATTACATTCACTAGTTCAGGGGAAAAGGCAGCAGCCTGAACTTTAGAGAAAATACAAGCAGAGAAATAAAGACCAACAGACAGGACTCTGACTGCCTGAATCAACTATATACTTGGCACACATCCCTGGATCCAGAAATCCTTTACATCTGAGCAGGTGGGGAGCTCTGAACATATGACCAACCACTCAGAATCTTGAGCAGGGAATCACAAGATCTTTCTAATAAGGGAGCCCCCAAAGTAAAATGCCAACTCGGAGTATATATAACACACTTCTCAGAGCCAGAAGGCATCACAACCCTCGTGACTCAGAGCCTAGTTAGAAATTAGCAAAAGGTGTGAAAGCCTTCCTTCAAGAAGCCTCCCCTAAGCAAGCTTCCCTTAATGAGCTCCATGTGAGGCCTATTCATGTGTGAGGAAGATCTTGCATCCCATTAACATTACAACCCCAAGAAAGGGACACAAAGGAGAATAAGACAAGACTATATGGTCAGAGTTTCTGCCCTTAAGGAGGGCAACAGTCTAGCTGAAGAGTCAGAACAAACACATAAGACCTTGAACTATACAGGAATTACATAGCTGTCCAAGATAGCAATAGAATTGATGTCTTCATGATAGATTACCACATAAATTATATCTAAGGAGAAGACTTTTATAGTGGTTAGTGATGTTGAGTGAAAAGAACATTGAACTTGGTTTGTCATTTAAAACTCTTTATAATCTGGCTCCAATCTACCTTTTATTTTTTTGGTTTTTGGAGGGCAGTTGGGGTTAAGTGACTTGCCCAAGGTCACATGGCTAGTTTTTGTGTTAAATGTCTGAGGCCGAATTTGAACTCAGGTCCTCCTGACTCCAGGGTCGGTGCTCTATTCACTGCACCACCTAGCCACCCCTCCAATCTACCTTTGAAGCATTATTTCACATGACTGCTAGATGGGGGTGGGAGAGGGGGGACCCGACCTGCAGCCTCAAGGCCACATGTAGCCCTCTAGGTCCTCAAGTGTGGCCCTTTAACTGAATCCATACTTCACAGAACAAACCCCCATAATAAAAGGATTTGTTCTGTAAAACTTGAACTCAGTCAAAGGGTCGCATGGAGCTAGGAGGACCTAGAAAGACCTAGAAGGCCACATGTGACTTTGAGGATGCAGGTTCTAGCTTTTGATCAAAGTAGCCTGCTTCCTGTTGCTCACACACAACATCCCACCCCTTCCTCAGATACCTTGGCATGAGTTGAAATGCTGTCCCTTCTCACTTTCACCTCCTGGAATCTCATTCTACATAAAGCTTAACTCAAGTTCTACCTTCAACAAAAGATCTTTCCCCCAGTTGTTAGCATTTCCTCTCCCCACAAAAAAAAAAAAAACCTTTGCATTTACTCCGTGTGTGTATACATACATATATATATACATATATATGTACACACACATACATAGAAAATAATATATAAAAAGTGTTTTGCAATAGATGTAAAGTGTTTACATGGATGTTAATTATTTCTTACCCAGACACTAGCTCTGTGTCCCTGGGCAAGTCACTGAACATCTCTCAGCCTCAATTCTCTTATCTGTAAAATGGGGATAATAATAATACCCATCTACCAGAGTCAAATGAAATTATGTACATGCAGTACTTTGCAAATCCCAACATAGCATATAAATGCTAGCTATTATTGTGATTATTCACTTATCTATATAGTTGCTATTTTACCCCCAGTAGAATACAAGCTGAGGGCAGCTAGGTGTCACAGTAGATAGAGTGCTAGGTGTGGAGTCAGGAAGACCTGAGTTCAGATCCAGTCTCAGATACTGTGAGACCCTGGGCAAGTCACTTAATCTCTGTTTGCATTAATTCAGTGGAGAAGGAAATGGCAAACCACTTCAGTATCTTCAACAAGAAAATCCCAATGGGGTCATGGAGAGTTGGACATGACTTCTCAACAACAAAAATAAAGCTCCTTAAAAGTGGGAGAATGAAGGGCGGCCAGGTGGCACAGTGAGTAAGAGCACCGGCTCCTGTGTCAGGATGACCTGGGGATCAAATCCGGGCTCAGATACTTAGCACCACACCCAGAAATAACTGGCAGTGTAACCTTGAGCAAGTTACTTAACCCCGATTGCTTAAAAAAAAGTGGGAGAATGGGGGCGGCCAGGTGGCGCAGTGAGTAAAGCGCTGACCCGGAGTCAGGAGGACCCGAGTTCAGATCCGACCTCAGACACTTAACACCTACACAAAAAAACTAGCCGTATAACCTTGGGCAAGTTACTTAACCCCAATTGCCCTCCAAAAGGCAAAAAAAAAAAAAAAAGTGGGAGAATGTCTCTGCCTAAGAGTGTAGCCCATAGTAGGTGCTTAGTAAATTCTGGTTTTATCTCTATGGCATAGAGTGAATAGAGAGTTGTCCTTAAAGATAAATAGTTCCAGGTTCAAATCCTGCCTCAGATACATATTGGCTAGGTGACTGGGCGAGCTACTTAGCCTCTCAGTATTTTAAGTAGAAGATTTTAAATGAGCAAAATGCCAACCAGAATAGGGAACGGGAGTTACAGCCAGAAGCCATTTGCTGTACTAATGAAATCACACAGGTGCTACGCCTCCCTGTCCTATACCCACCAATTCCTCTAGTGTAGAATCTCTGCACAATAACAAGTGCAGCAAAACAGAGGCCCAGGGGCGGCCAGGTCTGAAGATGGCGGCTTCAGAGCATACGCCGTCTTCCCCAGCTAGACTAGAAGCTCCTTCAGGGAAGGATTGTTTCACATTTGTCTTTGCAATGCCAGCACCTAACCGAGTGTCTGGCACAGGCAATACTTAATGGATGCTTGGCAATTGACTGGTCGATAAGAGCACTCCAGATTGTGGAGTCCTGGTAGGTAGGGACTTGGAATCAGAGGGCCTGGCTTTGAATCCAAGCCTAACTCAAGCCAGATTATCTGGGCAAACACCGCCAAGTTACTGCATCTTTCCAGCCCTCCATTTCCTCCCCTATAAAGGGAGGGGCCTAAACTAGATGACTTCTAAGGTCACTTGCAACTCTACATTCATAATTCTATGACCGAATATCTGATATCTAAGTTCATGATTCTGTGACCAAATATCTGAGTTCATAATTCTATGATCAAATATCTAGTATCTAAGTTCATGATTCTATGATCAAATATCTAGTATCTAAGTTCATGATTCTGTATTCCTATGTCTGGCAACACTTAGGCTAAGTCTTCAGGAGCCAAGAGAACAATGAACAAGACCCAGCCTTCATTGATTTCCCTTGGAAAAAAAATAAAAGGAGCCAGATGGAACCCAGTTCCCTGAGAGACTTCAATCTCATTAACTATTAATGAAGCATGAGGGCCACACCCAGACTCCCGGGCTATTAAGACACTGTACATCACCCATAGAAAATTGGAAATGGTTTTACATACTAAGTTTGCACCCCAGATAAAACTCTATATATGAGGGGTGGAGAGGGAAGGACACCCCTGGAATCAACACCTCTTTGGTTTTATTGGACAATTCTGTGTGCCCTGCTTGGAGTGCCCCAATCCTCTTAATTCTTGAAAGTGCTGCAATCTATTACTCAGGGGGAGCCATGAAATGTCCCATGATGGAGCATGCTGTTAGCACTTTAATTCTACATTAGTGATGTCACCTCCCCCTATTCCTGGCTCCCATTATAAGTCATAAATAGAAGCTCTTGCAGAAATGAATAAAGAGAAGGGTGTCCCATCGCTTTACTAACGGCGAGTCTGAGCAAAGGGAAGCACTGGACACGGCTGCCCTTGATTCTCGAGGTTTTGCATACAGGAAGTGTTTAATAAATGTTCATTGAACTGTGTGATTATGATAACCAAGCTCAGTCCCGGAGGAGACATGACAAAATGTACCTCCCTCCCTTCTGGACAGAGGTGGCAGGCTATGGGTGTGGAATAGTGCATTTGATGGTGAAGATAAGGATCATGACACCTAGCATTTGTAGACCTCTTCTAGCTTTGCAAAGGGTTGTCTTTGTCTCATTTGGTCATGACAACAATGTCCAAGAGAATGATGCTATTTTACAAATGAAGAAACCAAGGCTTAGAGAGTTCCAATGACTTGTCCAGGGTCACACCCAGCTAGTCCGTGTCTAAAGCAGGTTTTGAACTAAGGTCTTCCCAATTCTGAGCCCAGTACTCTATCCACTGTGCCACCTAGATGTGCCCCAAATGATATGGGGGTTAGTTGTTGCTGAATTGTTTTATTTTCTCTTTCCTTTTTATTTTTTGTTTTAAAAAAATGGTTTTCTGAGGAGGAGAAAGGAGGGAATAGGTTTGGAAATTGTGTTGTCATAAAATCAAAAAGGATGGTTAAATGACTCAGTGGATAGAGTATTGGGCTTGGAATAAAAAAGTCTCCTGCTCATGAATTCAAATCCAGCCTCAGACACTACTAGGTGTGTGACCCTGGGAAAGTTAATTATCCCTGTTTGCCTCAGTTCCTCACCTATAAAATGAGATGGAAAGGAAATGGCGAACCACTCTGGTATCTCTGCCAAAAAAATCCCAAACGGGGTCATGAAGAGTCAGACATGACTGAACAGCAGCAAGATCTTTTATGTGTAAAATGACCTCCTTTATTTCCATGAACCCTGGTGCTTGCCAAGAAAACCCCTGATGGGGGTCACTGAAAGTCAGGCTTTTCTGAAATGACGCAACAACAAAATTTTAAAATATCAATAAAACTTTTGAACAGTACTTGACAAATTTAATCTGTTGGACATCTGGATGGAATTAGAAAATATATCTCATTATCTGGTAGAAACATTGGTAAGCATCGAGGCAAAGAGGTTAGAACACTAGGCTTGAAAGTCAAAAAAGTCAGGGTTCAAATCATCTGTTATTTCTTCACTGTGAGACCTTAGGCAAGTTACTTAACCTCTATTCCTAGTCCAACTCCATCTAGTCCAACCCTCTCATTTTATTGATGAGTAAACTGAGGCCTAAAAAGGTTAAATAATCACAGAAATGGTAGCAGAGCTGAGATTTGAACCTGTGTCCTAGAATTACAAGTCCAGCACTCTGTGCACTGTGCCACATGGTGGAGGGAGTTCCAGTACCAGGAGAGCCCCACACTGACATTCCCCAAATCACTAATCCTTCTTGTACTTATATAATGATATATCATAACTTACAATAACATTTCCTGAACTTACTTAGCTGAGCTTTGAAACCTATTTCTAGAACCCATAAAAACAGGACAGAGTAGCTGGGAGAGTGGGGTACCCCCAGGGCAAAGCCGCATTGGAGGGATGGGTGCATGGGAACTAGGCTGTTGTCACACTGAAAATTTGTCAGGTGTCAAATCTTTTTCCATAGAATTTCTTGTTTCTTTCAGGAGTGTTGTTGAAGGCTAGGCCAATGGAAGGCAAGCGTTGGCAGGCCTTGGCAAGCTAGCAGGCCATTGTGCAATAGCAGTAAGTGACTCCAAGTACAGCCCTCTTTCCCTAGACCTTGCTCACAAAGCAGTCATGCACCAGATGGCTTCTTGGGCCCCTTGCAGCTCAGAAGTTCTACCAGTGATCCCTCTTCAGCATGATGGAAAGAACATGGCAGAGTATACAGAACACAGAGGGTGGATTCAAAAAGACACACGTTCAAATGCTGCCTAGAACACTTACTAACTTACTGTCACAGCTTCTCTCTATTTGTTTCCTCATCTGTAAAATGGGATGATAGGACCTATGACACAGGATTGTTGTAAGGATCAAAGGAGATATGTAAATCCCTTTGACAATCTTTGAAGTGCTATGTGAATGTTGCAATCATCATCATTATGTGGAAAGTGAGCCTAAAAGAGAGACCATCAAGTCAGTTTTGTGTTCTGATCAGATGGTATGTGTGAACTAATCCATGAGCATTTCCCTATATAGGAGGGCTCAAGAAAAAGATAATAATAGGGGTGGCCAGGTGGCTCAGCGAGTAAGAGCATAGACCCCAGAGTCAGGATGACCTGGGGATCAAATCCAGGCTCAGATACTCAGCACCACACCCAGAAATAACTGGCTGTGTAACCTTGAGCAAATTACTTAACCCCAATTGCTTAAAAAAAAAAAAGATAATAAAGCAGACATACATGCAGTAGGGACACTGCATCCAATAGTTTGGTTTTCCTCGACATCTCCACTACAACAGTACACTTTTGCACCTCCCTTGCTCTTTTCCTCCCCCACCTTTCCAGTCTTTTTACACCTTACACCCAACCATGGACTCTGCAGTCCAGTGACACTGGTCTTCTTGCTATTCCTCAAACAAGACTTTCCATCCCCAAACTCCATCCCCTCCTTAGTTCTAGCATGTTTCCTCTGTTATTTATTTCCTATTTATCCAGTATATAGTTTGTCTTGTCTGTATTTGTTGCTTATTGTTTCACCCATTAGATTGTAAGCTTCTTGAGGGCAAGGACTGTCTTTTGCCTCTTCTTGTATCCCCAGAATTTTGCACAATGCCTGGCACATAGTAGATAATTAATAAATGTTGATTGATTGATTAGCAGTGGGCATTTTTCACTGGCTATCCCCCATATCTAGGACACTCTCCCTCCTCATCTCTACCTCCAGGCTTCCTTCAGGTCCCAGCTGAAAATCCCACTTTCCTTATCCCTCTTAATTCCAGCGTCTTCTCTCTGTTAATTATTTCCAAATTATTCTGTATGTAACTTGTTTGCACATAGTTATTCACATGTCTCTCCCATTAGATTGGAAGCTCCTTGAGGGCAGGAATTATCTTTTCCCTTTCTCTGTATCCCCAACACTTAGCTGGGGCTGGCACACATTGGGTTCCTCAATAAATGTATATTAATTGACTGAAATTATAAGATATGCTTAATCAACAAAATGTATGACTGATATTCACTCTAATTTGCCCCCAATACAGGAGGGGCAACACAGAACACACAGGCATACATATACACACATATGTATATATAAGGATTCAAATCCTGCCTCAGACATTTAGTGGCAGTGGGACCCTGAGCAAGCCACCTAACCTATACTGACCTCAGTTTCTCCTCTGTGAAAAGAGGGCTTTGGACTCAGTGACCTCTAAGGTGTGTCTCAGCCTTCAGTCTGTTATTCCATGGACATTCTTCCTTCCTTATTGTATTCCTGGAGAAGCCTTGAATTAGATGGCCTCCCTCCCTCACAAAGATGGGAAATTGCAGTCATCTTCAAAACTATGTAAGGTGACCACCTTCACTGAAGGAAAAAAAAAGAAAGTATGTAGACAAACATTTGTAGCAGCATTCTTTTTTATAAGAAAAAAAAAGCTGAAGACAAAGAAAATGAGGGAAATGAAAGAAAAATCAAGAGAACATCACATACTATGACTTCAACAATGTCAATCATGGCATCAGCGAAGGTCAACAGATCTTGAGTCAGAGACGATGGACCATGTTGGCCCAGTGGGAATCGAGCTGGCCTCAAAGCCAGTAAGACCAGCAGCTGGCAAATGCTGGCTGTGTGCCTCTTGGCAAGTCACTCAACCTCTCTGTGTGCAAGGTAAATCTATTCTGCCTTTCCAGACTTCAGCACCACACTTCATCTGCACACAAAGCCCAAACCATCCCTCTGTCATTCAGTCCCCTTCTCACACTGGTGCACTCTTCCTGGGGTCTCCATACTGAGGAGGGGCCCAGGCTGGCCAGCCTTCATCCCCCTCCCAGCTGTGCTCTGGCCTTTCTGGACTCCCATGCTACTCCCCTGTAGAGATGGCTTCACTCACACTCCCCCGTTTCTGAAGCTCCCTTTTACGTATTGTGTTCCCCCATTAAATTGTCTGCCCCTCCAAGGTCAGGGACCGTCTTGCTTTTTGCTTCATTTAGCACAGTTTCTAGAGCACAGTAAGTGCTTAATGAGCTAGTGTTGCCATGCATTTCTTGATTCATTTCTTGACCTGCTCAGTCTCCTGGACACTCTCTCAGCAAAGTTGCATAGCCACTTGCCTCTAAGCCTACACACTGTGGAGAAGGTGCCTTGGTAGAGAAAGCTTCCTCACATGAGAGCCCCCCCAAGAAGCCAATCACCACTGAGTCCTATAATTTGATCTTCACAATACTTCTGTTAGATAATTACTACAATTATTAAGGCTCTCATGTTCCAGGTGAAGGAACTGAGGCTGTGACAGTTTGAGTGACTTACTGATGGCCACATAGCTAGTAAATGTCAGAGGTAAGATTTGAATCCATGTTGTCCTAATTCCAAGACCAGCCCTGTTCTCAGTCTGTCACATTATTTCTTTAGGGTCATGTCTGCATTATGTCACAACAATCTGTCATGTCAATCATCAAAGGCATCCTGGAGACTTTGCTCTTGTGATTCATACTCCCTGAAGTATTTTCCCTCCCCTTCTCTGATCCCCTGTCGGATCCTATAAACAGTTCAAGGTGCAGCCCAAAGGCAGTCACCTCCTCCTTGAAGCCTTCCCTGGATTTCTCCAATCCTCAATGGTTTTCTCTGGGCCCTCCTGCCACATGTGTTCTGAACCCAACAATTTAATAAGAGATCACATATTGCCTGGCAGCTGATCTCCCCAACTGGACAGAAAGTCCTTCTACATCTCTCTTATCTCTCACCATGCTGGGCAAAGACTGGGAAATAAACGAATGCTTAAATGAAGGACTGAACTCAAGAGAATCAATCAGCCAAGCCAGGTATCAAACATAAAGACAGTTTGAAAGTGCCAGTGACCCCACAGGCCCTCAGTCAACACATAATGATCTTCTGGGAAGAATTCCCTTTGATGCTGCATTACGGGTGGGGTGTGGAGAGGTTCAGTCTTCCCCAATACACAGATGCTGCTGATAAATGGGCAGTGACCCAGAGAGCATATTGGGACTGGAAGGGAGAGGGAGGGAATAGGATGGGCAGAGTGGCTCTCAAGGGTGTGCTCAGTTGTTCAGCCCCAGGACTAGGAGGGCTAAATCATTTCTGACAGCAGACAGGCACCATGTGGGGTATGGTGGAGTCCAGAGGGAGACAGAGTGTACTGGTGATGGATGTGGGACCAGGCAGCTTGTACTAAACCAGTCAGGGGACAGAGCAGGATGCGAGAGCATTTCAGTAACCATGTTTGGTGGGGGTTTTGTTTGTTTTCTGAACCTATGATTCACAGGGAGCAAATTCCCTCTACCAAAGCAAATTGGCACCTTCTTCGAAACCTTTACCCTTGGAGAATGGTCTAGAATAGTGAGAGGACTTGTCATATGGCCAGTAGATATCAAAGGCAGTACTCAGACCTAGGTTTTCTTGACTCTGATGCCAGCTCTCTATTCACTAGACCACACTGATATATAACATATATCTGTATGGGGGGATATTATAAATTTTCATATATATGTGTGTATATGTACATATGCATACATACACACACACTAACTTTTACAGCTTACACAGTGCTTTCCTCACTATAATCCTACTAACAAGGTAGGACAAGGATGATTTAGAGGGAACTTTTTGGACATAACATTAAGACCCAAGGACATAGCAGCAGTCACAAAGTGTTTGATGGGCTATCATCTGAAAAAGACATTCAACTGATTTTGTTTGACCTCAAACAGCAGAAATAAAAGCAATAAGTGGCCATCATACAGGGTCAAATTCCTGGTGTGGTTGGTGTGGGATGGGGAGGAACTTCCTAACAATTAGAGTTTTGCAGTAGTGAGGAGGTCATGACTGCTCCTCATTGAAGGTCTTTAGACAAAATCTGGGTGACCACTCTAGGAGTGTGGAGTAGTGAGGGCTCTTTGGCACTTCTAGGTTAGACAAGATGGCAGCCAGTATCCTTTCCAGCTCTGAGACTATAACTACGTTCCTCATTAAATAGATTAGGAAGCACACAGAGAGGTAGAAGCAGCTTGCTCTAGACCCATCATGCAGCCAGTTTTCAAGAGAGCCAGGACCAGAACAGAATGCTCCTGACCCCAAGTCTAGTCTTTCCTATTCCCTGTGAATGACTCTCTTTATATCTTTGGTTCAATCAATGATTTCAACAGTTTGGGAGTTTCCTTCAATGACCCAGCTCCCCATCCCTTGTGACTTTGGTCCACGTCCGCCCTTTATCAGAAGGGGTCTACCTAACAGGCTTTAGGCCTATCCACCTGTCATTTCTCTCCTCTGTGGCCAGCCCACCTTCTCTTCCTATCATACACATGTATGTTGTGTATCATAAAGTTAAACAGGATCATAAAGTTAAACTGGAACACTTAAGTCTTCGACTCACTCATTTCATAGATGAGTAATCAAGGTCTAAAGAGGTCAAATTACTTACCCAAGGCCACCCAGAGCTGGGATTTGAACCCAGGTCCTCTGTCTGGAAATACAGCACCTTTTTCTCTGTACTGTACTGTACTACATTGTTTCCTGATGAAGATGATGAAGGTGGCTTAGCCTAGATGGCCTCTAAAAACCCTTCCAGCAATAAAGCTAAGAACCTACAAACCAATATCATCTCTGAGTACTGTTGACTGTCTCAATATACTGCAACCCAAAGGCTGATTTGCCCCCTTATAAATTCCATCTCTCATTGGGCAGATACAGTTTGGCAGGTAAGGTGCACCAGTGTTTACACTCTCAGTTTAAAGGCAAATGCTTCCCAGAAGACAGATTCATCCTAAGGTCTCAGGATACTGCACTTGGAAGGTGGGGCTTTCGGTTTATTTGTATCTTGCCTGGTTTTCCCAGAAGTGGCCTTGGTCCTCTGCTCTTCAGACGTGGACCTGGCCTCTGTGGTTGCTGAGTTAACAGGACATTTATTGTGGCTCAGCTTAATTCAAAGGCCCTCTCACTGCAGATAGGGAACAATCCATTTTTGCTGACCACATGACGCATCTTTTCTCTGGGCACTCATAAAGGAACCTTGGTGAGCCCATTCATAAATGTCTCTGTTCTCTGTGCCTAGCTTGTATGTGGGTAAATCCCCAGCCCCTCGATGCCAAGGCAAGCCTTCCCTTACCCGTGTGACCTTGGGTGAGTCCCTTTATGTCTTAACCTCAGTTTCCTCATCTGTAAAATGGAGAGGTTGGACCTGAGGCCCTATAAGATCCTTTTCCCATGATAGGAACCAAGCTCGTGCTTGATGTTCAGGGTGGGGCTGGGAAAGCACTCTGATCTTGCTGCCAGCCTGCCTGACTGCTGGCTGCTGGCTCCCAGCCCCAGTGCTGTTCTGGCAGAAGGATGCAATGCAGCTTGGCTGAAATGATGCCAGTCACTGCTGCCCCTCTCCGCAGATGCTTTGGCTCACTGCCTCCCCCACCTGCCCACTTAGGGGACTGCGGCTCCAGCCAGCTGTCAGAAGCAAGCTCATGTGGTACAGGAGTCCTGGCCAAAGACCAGGGTTCGATTCCCAGTTCTGTCACTTACTAGCTGTATAACCTTGGCCAATTATCTGTGGACCTTACTTTCCTCCCCAGTAAAATGGGGACAATAACTCTATTACCAGCTAGCCCAAGGGCTTTTGTGAGAAAAAAGAAGCCCAGGAACAAAAAGGTATGAGCTGTCTGAACTAAACGTGAAGACTGACTGGGTTTAGGAGATTACTGAGAACTAGGGGTGTTGGCCCGTAGCCCATTCAAGCCAATTCTTAAGGCTCTCCTACGGGCCAGGAATTGTACTGGGTCCTATGGATACAAAGAGCCCCCAAAATTCAGCTCTACCCTCAAGGAGTTTGTATTCCATTGTGTCATCCTAAGATGGAAACCTTGTGCTGTGGCTCACAGGGCTCAGCATAGAATATAGAGGCTGAAAAAATCTATCCAGTCTAGAACTAGGAGGAGCCTTAAAGACCACGGAGTTCAACCCACTCATTTTGCAGAGCAGGAGACTGAGACCCAGAGAAATAAAGAGACTAGTCCAAGGTCATGCAGGGAGGAAGTGGCAGCGTCCAGATTCAGCCCTCTGACCTGCTGACTCCACGTTCAGCACACTTTCTACTGCACCAGCTCTGAGGGCCCCACATCGCACTTCAAGGATCTCCAATTTCGTCATCCTGTGATGGGGTCCATTGCAAGGATCTAAAGGGGCTTTGCAGAAATAGAATGAGCTGTTTGGTGCTGAAAGCAAAAGTCCTTCATTCCATGAGATTAAGGGAAACAAGTGGTTAAGCTGGAGACACCCAAGAAGGCATGCAAGGGAAACAGGAGTAGCAGGAAAGGGGACCAGCATAGCCCTCTGACCCGACACAGTGGCATCGGATTGAAAATTTAAATGATGCTGATGATACAATAGCAGCCATATAGCGTCTGAACATTTGCAAAGTACTTTGTGCATATGATCTCATTTAACATTCACAACAACCCTGGGAGGTGGCGCTATTCTCCCGATTTTACATATGAGGACACTGAGGCAAACAGGGGTTAAGTGATTTAACCAGGGTCATATAATGTAAAATGTAAAACTTCGTTTTGTAGATGAATTCAATTTTTGTTCTTTGTAAAGTGCTTAAAATGCAAAACCAAGGGGCAGCTAGGTGGCACAGTGAGTAAGAGTGTGGGCCCGGAGTCAGGAGGACTCGGGATTGGTTCCAGCCTCAGATACTTAACACCCACACAAAATAACTGGCCATGTAATCTTGGGCAAGTTACTTAACCCCAATTGCTTTAAAAAAAAATGCAAAACCAAAAAAGTAAGTGTATGAGACAGGATTTGAACCCAGTCATCCTGACTCCAAGTTCAGCATTCTACCCATAAGCCCCATGCCTACAATGTCTCTTTGTCCAGGGAGCCCCAGGCATTCTGGCTTCAAGTCTTGACAGGGAGGAGAGGACCAAGGAAAGTCTTTCTTTCTTTCTTTTGGAGGGGAGAAGGCAAGGCAATTGGAGCTAAATGACTTGCCCAAGGTCACAGAGCTAGTTGTGTGTCAAGTGTCTGAAGCTAGATTTGAACTCAGGTCCTCCTGACTCCAGGGTTGGTGCTCTATTCACTGTGCCACCTAGCCACCCCAAGGAAAATCTTTCTTGCAAGAGCCTGCTGCCAGGACCTAGTACACCATTACACCAAGCTTTCTATTCCTGGGACTCCTGGGTCCATCTTCACTCCATGCACAAAGAGACTACAGATGTTTTACAGGGAGGCAGGTGGGATTGTTTCCTTCTTTGTACTTCCACCCCCAGCCAGCATAGTGTCTGGCCCATTGTAGGTGATTAACAGACACTCATTGATGGATAAATTAATTTGGAGGTAATAGGTAAGGAGACATCAATCAGAGAGCAAGCTAGAGGTTTCCAACCTGGAAGGTTCGAGACTTAAAAGATTCCAGATACAGTGACCTGCAGAAAATGAAGCAAGATCACTAAGCAAGATCAGGCTGCAAGCCTAGCATAGAATGCTTATTTGACAAATCTAAGATTCATCCTGAAAATCTATAGGTTTTTATGGCCTCCAATGGAAGGACATTCTTGGCCACTCAGATCACAATCCTTCAGTGACCTAGTGGATGATCTTCTAGAAACTCTGTGGTCACAGAGCTCATCTCTCTGCAGTCAGCCTGGCAATTAGCCTCTACAAACTTAGGTCAGCTGGTCCTTAGACAACAGACATGCCATTCATCTTTGGGTCCTGTCCATGCAAAGCTCATCCAACTTGGTAGAAACTCCCAGAGCTTGAGTTGTGCTGGCCTTAGATAATTCATAATAGAGGAATCAATGGAGAAAATACCATCTTTTATTGAGTGCCTACTGTATAAACAGCCCTTCCTAGATAAAAAAAAGGGGGGAGTCACCCCTGCCTTTAAGGAGCTCATGGTCAAAGTTGGGGGGAGGTGTTAAAAGATAACCAACAATAAGCAACAGCATAGAATAATTCACTCTGAGCACATTTACTGAGTTCTAACAATAGCTAACATTTATGTAGCCCTCACAAATGGTATACATGTCCCACTCACAACAGCTCCCTGAGGCAGGGCTATTAGTGACTATCCCCACTTTACAGGTGGGTTGCAACCCTTTCACTCTGCTTCTTTCTTGTCCATCATCTCCCATAAACCCAACATAGACCATTTTCCCGGCCTGGAGGAGACCTTCCTCTGGCCCTCTTTAGTAATTCCTTGGAGAACTGAGGCTGAGAGATACTAAGTAATTTGGCCCAAGTCAGTTATCTATTAAGTGTCTGGGGCAGGATTTGAACTCATGTCTTCTCCACTGTGGGAGCAGCTAGGTGGCGCTGGGCCTGGAATCAGAAAGACCAGAGTTCAAATGTGACCTCAGACACTAGCTACATGATCCTGGGCAAGTCACTTAACCCCTGTTTTCATAAAACTGAAAAAGAAATGGAAAACCACTCTAGTGTCTGCCAAAAACAAAACCAAAAAACCATGAAGAGCTGGTCTACTGGGTGACAGAGTCAGACATGACCTGAATGACTAAGAACAGCTTCTTCACTCCCAGTCCAGGGCTCCACCCACCATGCCACCTGGCGGCCTAACCTGGACACTAGACCAAGGTTTGGAGATGTGGGGATAAGCAGACAAACAGGGTCTGACCTCAGGGGGAAATCCCAAAGCAATCAGAGCAAGTCCCCTCTTGCACTGGGAAAATTGTCTCTGAAAAAAGGACAAGAAAAAATTGCACTGGGTGAAGTGCAGTAAAGAGGGTAAAGATTATAATGTGCATCACTGAAGGTGCATCTCTAAGATCAAGAGTCCATTGACGTGCCAGAGGAAAAGGGGGGCCGTGTGGTAGAATGGGTAGGGCGCTGGCCTCAGCTTCAGGAAGACCTAGTTGGAATCTTGTCTCTGACCTGTGTTGACTGTGGACTCTATGGCATATAACCTGGCTCCCCCGTTAGAGTGAGAGTCTCCTCAAGACTTAATCCAGTTAGTGCCTGACAAATAGGAGGGTTTAATAAATGTGTATTGACTGACTGGCTTAATGTCTCAGGGCTAGGCAACTCTCTAAGACTATAAATTACATAGAAAACCATTATAGAGGTAGTTTCCTCCTCCAAGAGGTCTCTATATCAATGAAATTATGTGGCCACTCCACTATCCCTGTGCGCGTTATGTAGAAGAAGAGCATGAGGAGGAAGAAAAGGAAAAAAAGGAGGAAGAGGAGGAGGAGGAGGAAGAGGAGGAGGAGGAGGAGGAGGAGGAGGAGGATGAGGTGGAGGAGTAGGAAAGGGAGGAGGCAGAAGACGAGGAGGAAGAGGAGGAGGAGGAAGAGGAGGAGGAGGAGGAGGAAGAGGAGGAAGAGGAGGAGGAGGAGGCTTAACCTGGAAAGAGAAAAGAAAGCAGAGAGAGAAGAAGGTACAGGAGCATGCTTTGGGCATTCAAGTATTTGAAGGGATGTCTTATGAAAGAAGAATTAGATTCATTCTGTTTAGCCCCAGAAAGTAACACAAGGACTGACCAATCACCATTTATTTAGCCCTTACTATTTGCTAGGGCTTGTGCTGATGCTTGAGATACAAAAACAAAAGTGAAATATTCCCTGCCCTGGAGCCCTGCGGTGGCTGCTGATCAGTCCTTTCAGTTGTGTCCAACCCTTTGTGATCACTTTCAGGGTTTTCTTGGTAAAGATAAAGGAGTGGTTTTGCCATTTCCTTTTCCAGCTCATTTTACAGATGAGGAAATTTAGGCAAAGAGGGTTAAGTGACTTGCCCAGGGTCACACAGCTAGTAAATGTCTGAGGCCACATTTGAATTCAGGAAGATGAATCTTCCTGATAGCAAGCCCAGTGCTCTATCCACCATTCAATTCTATTGGGTTCAATCAACAAACATTCCTTATGTGCCATTATTGTGCCAGGCACTGTGGAGAATGCTTGAAGATACAGATACAAAGAATCAAACGATCCCCACTCTCAAAGAGCTTACATTCCAGTTGGAGGGTGCTGCAATGACATGTAAAAACAAACACAGCATAAACATGAAGTGACTAAAAGTAAATATGTACAAAGCTCCTACTGTGTGTTAGGAGACAAAGACTAAAACAACTTAGTCCCAACTCTTGAGGAGATTACATTCTCCATGCGTCTCTCCATTGTCCTTTGGAGATCCTCACCCTTCATTCTTTAGAAGTATAGCCTGCTATGACTCAGAGTCACAGAGCATTCCCAGAAGACTGATATTTTCTCTGCCTACCTCCCAAAAATGTCCTTACTTCAGGGAGTTTGTTAGCATCATGAAAGAACTTTGTGATTTCCCAAAGACAATACAGTCCATTCTCCTGTTTATATTTAGTTCTGGGTCCTGTTCCTTGTCTGTCCAAGCCACATGAAAACTGGTGGACCGATGGATGAGTTCTAGAAGTTGTCCGTCCAACTGGATGTGAGCTTCTGGATCATTGTCACAGTGACATCCTGGCGCCTTTTCTCTCTGTACTATCTTACTTGGTCATCTCATCAATTCCCATAGGTTCATTCATCATCAGGTGATTCTCACATTTATTTGTCCAGCACTAATTTCTCTTCTGACTTTCAATCTCTCATCACCAACTGCCTTGTGGAAATCTTGAACTATTCCATAGGCATCTCAAACTCAGCACATACCAAACAGAACTTATCATCTTCCCTCTCTCTTCCAGACTGACCTGGTACTGTTGAGGGTACCACCATCCTTTCAGTCACCCAGGCTCAAAATCTTGCTGTCCTTCACTCACGTGAAGGACACTCACTCACTTCACACAACATCTCATCATTTCTACCTCTGCTGAGCTTTTGTAATAATCCAGGTGATGAGGACCTGAAAGAGAGTGGTGGCAGTATCAGA
>NW_027185697.1:17414353-17428167 GCF_028583685.1 Petaurus breviceps papuanus | reverse complement strand
CAGACTCCATGCCTTCCTACTGGAATTCATTATCCTCACATTTCTGCCTCTCAAAATTCTGCCCATCTTCAAACACCCAGCTCAGCGTCCACAATGAGAAAGGTGATAATAACCTCATGATCGTTGTTGCTTTTTTGCTTTGTTCTAGAAGAGGACCAATGACATCACAGGCCAATAACTTGACTTGCACATGATTTGGATTTAAGTGAGACAGAGCTGCCCAGAGCTAACAGCCTGATTCTCTCTTCCAGAATCATCAAAGTCCAGTGGCAACACAAAAGGCAAGATAATTGCAATGGTCCAGGATGCAGCAGATGACATTGGCCTTTCTTAATTAAAGTCTTTCCCAGGCCTCTGTTTGTCTGTTGGTCAGAGGATATCTAAGGTACTATACTGTGCTCAGTTCTGGTGTCATATTTGAGGTAGGACACTAGCAAGCTGGGGTATGTCCAAAGGAGGCTTATGAAATTGGGGGAGGAATTCAAAATGAAAGGGAGTTTTAGGAAATTAGCTGGAAACAGTAATTTGAGGTCAAATCTTAACAAATTCTGAATGCTAGGCAAAGTTGGACTTTATCTGTTAGGCAATGAGGAACCATTGAATGTTGTGGTGAAGGGGAGTCACAGGACTTTTGCATCATTAATTGCCTGTATGTTAAGAAGTTTGCAGAGAAAGAGAATGACCTCCTGATAGACAGTATTGAGTGGGATACACCCTTTTTGTGAAGACTCCTCAGATTGGGGAAAAAAAAGAGAGAAACTACCTCCAAACCAGACACAGACCTTTATGAGACCGGACAGACTTGAGTCCTGTTTTCCTAAGGAATTACCCAACTCAGGACCCTTCCCTCCACCCTTGCTTGCTACACCAGCCTCATCAGCATTAAACCCTTTAGGAGTCTTTTGACCTCCACCCTTGCTTTCGACCTTTTCCCCTCTCTTGCTTTAGCCTTTGCCAAATAAGGATATGAACAATACCCTGTTTCTCTGTTCTCGGCCTTTTTCCAAGCTGAGACTGTGAACTAGCCTCTCAACCCTATTGGTAGTGGTGGGCTTCTTTGTTCTTTGTCATTGGAAAGAATTTGGCGCCTAGATTGTAAGCTCGCCTCCCAGACAATGGGAATAAGGGACAGTGATGGGAGGGGAATTGTCTGCGTTAGGGTATAAAACCTTGCTCTGTCTTCTGTAACATGCCTCATTCCACTGGTACATACTGGTGGAAGGGATGCCCTCTTCTCGTGAGAACTGAATAAAACCTTCCTGTCCTTGCCTCTGGCTTTTAATTTGGGGGTAGGGGATTTTTGGGGTCCCCATACCCCACACAGTATGATACATGGAATTCGGAAAGGTGAAAGGGACTGTAGAAGTTAACTAATTCAACCCATACTTGACTAAGATTCCCTTCTATAATATTGCCAAAAGACACCTTTTGCATGAAGACTTCCAGTGGCAGTGATGGGGGGTAAAACGGGATCCCAAAAGGTTCAGCAGGAACCCTGATCTTATCCAAGACCAGAAAACCTGCAATATCGTCTGGAAAGAATTCAAGGTCTCAGGCTTAATTGGAGTGAGAGTTGTAGAAGTTGTGAAGAAGCGGGCAAGAGTCCTTTAGGGGACCTGCCAGTGAGAGGGGTACATGCTTTTACTTTAAAGGGTAGGGCTGCCATTGTCAGGGCTGGCCTGACGGGAGGGGCCTCAATGCATAGACAAAGGTCAGAGCTGACCAAGAGGAGCATGTGAATAGACAGTTTAGATAAGATTTGGGCCAGGCCGGAAGAGACATGAGGGATTAAGTAAGAACAAAGGAGTCCCAAGGTGTTGCCTAGGCCTAGTGCGGATGGGGGAAGGGGCAGAGTCGGAGGTTGGGGAAGGAATTTTACAGATAACAATTTTACAATACAAATTGCAGTTACAATTTCACAGACTGGTTTCACAAGTTGGTTTCACAAATTGACCTAGACCCCAGGTACCCCATCAGCGGGGGGAACCATGACCTCTCAAGGCAGCCCATTCTACTTTCAATCAGGTATAACCATAAGGGAGCTTCTGACGACTAGCCCAACTCTGCCTGCCCGAATCTTTCACCCTTCATTTCTGGTTCTGTCTTCCGGGTCAAAGTCAAGTCCCTCTTCTACACAACAGCTGTAGACACCTAAAGAATCCCAGTGTCTCAGAGGCTATCTAGTCCACGCTGTAAACAAGGACCTCTCCTTCTCGCTCATCACCAGGTATAAGCAATGACTTCTGCCTCTATAGGCCTACAGCTTTAAGGCCTCTCTCTTGAGGGCACTACACATTGTCTTGTATTACTGGTCTCCTTATCTTAGATCTAGACACCTAGAATAAAAGCCTCATGAGGGCAGACTTTGTCTTGATCATCTTTATTTCTGATAAGAGACTTTCATATAGAAGACACTCCATTGAATCCATTATGGTAATGGAGGGGTTTAGACCAATTTCTCTGAGTCAGATTTAACTCAATAAACAGCTCTTGGCATTTAATGTGTCCTAAGCACAGGAGTGGAGTTTCTTCCTCTCTATTTTCATCATCACCTCTCCAGTTCAGACCCTGGCCACCAGGCACCTTAGTGGGGTTTGTCCTTTGACCATGACATCAGAATAATGATGCCATGCACCACTTAATGGTTATTATTTGGGCTCTGATGTCTCAGAGTGAAGGTGCATAGTAATTGTTTTTCCTTTGGCCAGAAACCCTGAGGGCCTTCCCCTCCCACTTTGTTTGTTTTGACTAGGTAAAAGAAGTCATTCTCTGCCTCATTTCTTACCTAGCCTTAATCACTGAATGGGTATTGCCTCAAAGTGAGAAGTCAGAAAGGCATTAATTTTAAAAGTCCAAGGTCCCCCACTGCATCCTTGGCCATCTCCAGTTGTCCTGATCTATATCTGGCTCCAGAGGAGAAAGTGAGGCTGGTGACTGCACAGCATTCCTTCAACTGAAATCCAAGACTATTGAAATAGCTCCTACTTGGCCTCCCAGTCACAGTTTTCTCCCCTCATCCTCCTCCTTTGCACTAATATTCCTTATGCAAAAATCTGGTCATGTCATACTTTTGCTCAAAATCCTCCAACAGCTCCTTCAACTTGGACATGGGCATCAAATCCTGACTCAGACACTAGCTTTATGAACCTAGGCAAGTCTGTTGACTTTTCTCTGAACCTCAATTTCCTCTTCTATAAAATGTTGATAATAATGATCCCTAGCATGGAATGATGGATAGTGAGATGGCCTCAGAGGCAGGAAGACCTCCGTTCAAGTCTTGCCTCTGAACTTCTGGTTGTGTGAGCAGTGGCTGCTGCTGTTAAATCATTTTCCAGTCCTGTCTGATTCTCTGTGGCCCCATTTGGGTCATAGTTACTGGACTGATTTGCCATTTCCTTCTCCAGCTCATTTTACAGATGAGGAAACTGAGGCAAACAGGGTTAAGTGACTTGCTCAGGGTCATACAGCTAGCAAGTGTCTGAGGTCAGAATTGAACTCAGGCAGATGAGCCTTCCTGACTCCAGACTGAGCCACCTAGCTGCCCTAGGCTCTGAGATGCCTTCTCATTTTAGATTGATGACCATACAGTTGTCCCCAAATCACTCTTAGACTCTAGAAAATTGCCTCTCTCACCATCACAGGCCCATGGTATAAACTTCCCTACCTGCATGCCTTTCTCATCTCTTCCCTATAGTGGGACCAACCCCTTTCTACCTCTTGAGATCTTATGCATTCTTGAAGCCCCAACCAAATGCCAATGAATCAATCAACGAGTGTTAAACTTTTTATTACCATGTGCCAGACTCTAAGATAAGCACTGGAGATAACAAAAAAAAAAATGAAAGGGGCCATCCCTGCCCTCAGGGATTTTCTGTTCTAATTGGGAGATGCAACATGCAGAAATCAGGTTCCTTCAGCAAAGATGGAAGGTAACTTTAGAGCAGGGTTTTGGTATCCTTGGATCCTGGGAAGGTCTCCTGCAGAAGGTGAGTCTTTGAGGAAGCAGGTGATGCTAAGAGGCAAAGGTGAGGAGGCAGGACATTCCAGGCCTGGTCGCTCAGTCACTAGTGACCTCTCCCCCTCTTCATGGAGTTCTCAGAGTGGAGCTTCTCTAGGAAACCCACATCTTCCAGTTCCCGTAGCATTGTTAAAGCATAACACATTAGAAAGAACTTTGGGATTGGAGTCAGAGGCTCCAAGTTTAAGTCCCTGGCTCTTTTCTCACTTGCTGTGTGACAGCAGGTGGGCCAGGCATGCTCTCTGCTCCTTTTCTTCTGCAAAATGACAGGGCTGACCTCACTCATCCCCACAGTCCTTGGTCCTTTCATCCCAGGTCACTGCCTCAAAGCCCTTGCTGAGCCAGCCCACAGCTCCAGCTTCTAGAAGCCTTGTCTACCACAAGAAGGCTGAGTCTGAAGGAAGAAATGCAGGCAAGTCTAGCCTGGATGTGCAAAGCCGTTCTTCCCCCAAATTAGCAAGTTGTGCGATGCCGTAAATAGCGCTTGTTGATGCCGCTGTCATCTCATTTTCAGACTTCAGAAAGTTAGCATCTTCTTAACCCTTTGGTGAGCCTGGCCTGCAAGGGGCCAGCCAGCCCTCCAGAAAATCAGCCTCCCTCTCTCTTCCAGCTGAATCTAATCTGCCTGCAGGCTTTGTGTATCTGGTCGCCCTCCATTGTCCAATCTCTTTACAATGCTGGACAGTTCTCTGCTCTAGAAAGGCAGGAGGGGGTCTGACAAGCCAAGAAATGATTTCAAAGATGAACTAGTTGCCAGGGTAACCAGCTGTCAAATGCTTGTCTGCACAGGACGTGTCAAGGGTTCCACCAGGGTTTTTCCTGGGGCAAATTGAATGCATCCTTTAGTCCTGGCAGAAACAGAGATGGTGGCCAGAGACTTATTGGAAAATGGAAGCAGGGGCTCGAGGTTTAGGCTGTTCTCAGTGGCCAGTAGATGGTGGTGGGGAGAAAGGGAATGAAAAGGCTGGGAGGAATTTTATTCAGTTTCATGGTTCTCTGTTTTCAAGTGTTGGGAGGGCTGGCAAGTAGAAGAGGAAGTTAGCCATCCCAAAGGACAATGAGGGACCTCCACCAAGGTGAGTGAGTGGCTGAGTCTGAGCGGGGTTCCCTTCTATCAGCTCAAAACAGTAAGGGATGTGCTAGAAAAAGCAAAGGAACAAGACAAAGGAAGAAGAGAAATAAAGAAACTTTCAGAAAGAAAGTCTTAAAAATAGTAATGAAAATTAATAATAGCTAACATTTATATTGGACTTTAAAACGTACTAAGCAATATGTGTGTATATGTATGTGTATATGTGTGTGTATATATCTATATTATATATACAGAGAGAGAGATGGACAGATGAATGGATAGATAGATAGAATATAAAGATGAGAAAAAGAAAAACTATGCAAACAGATAGACAGACAGACAGACAGATAGATGGATAGATAGATAGTGAGATGGATAGATAGATAGATAGATAGATAGATAGATAGATAGATAGATGATAGATAGATAGATAGATAGATAGATAGATAGATAGATAGATAGATAGATAGATAAGATATACAGACAGATAGGATATGTAGACAATGGTCAGACAACCCTATCTGACCCCACTACAGTCCTGTGAGATAGGTACTGTTTTTGTCCCCAGCCAGCAGGTGACAAAAAGGAGACTCAGAGAGGGTAAGTCTACTTGCCTAAGATCACACAGCTAGGAAGGATCTGAGGCAGAATTGAAAAATCAAGAGAGAGATTGAAAAAATGAGTAAGCAAAAAAAAAAAAGCCTCCAATACCATGAAGATTAGTATCAAGAAAGAATGCAAGGAAGAACATACTGGAAAAAAGAACAGCATGACATTATAACAGCAACCAGACCTCCAGAAATAATAATAGCACTTACATAACACTTTAAGGCTTGCAAAACAATTTGAAAATATTATCTTTTTGTCCTCACAACAACCTTGGGAAGAAAAAAGGTGTTATCATTATACCTATTTTACAGATGAGGAAAATGGGGCAAAAAAGAAGTTAAGTGGCATTTAGAAGGTCACACAGCTAGATTTGAACTCAGGTCTTCCTGACTCCAGGTCCCACATGCTATATGCTATACTACCTAGATACCTGAAATAAGACTAGAATGACCACAGGAACCCCCAGAATGGTTGAGACTTTCAATCTCTATGCAGTTGTAAAGATTAGAACGCAGGTTCCTTGGGAATAGGAATTGCTTCATTCTTTGAATTTGTCTTCCCCACACTTAGCATTGATCCTGGCATAGAGTAGACACTTAATAAAAGCTTCTTGAGGGGGCTGATTGTTATGACTCCCAAATATACAATATATTTGGTGTACCTCCCTCTCTTGAGGTCCCGTTTCTCTTTGCTGAGTGCCTGGCCAACATCTCCACCTGGAGTCCCATAGGCATCTCAGACTAGGCATATCCAAAGTTGAAATCATTGTCTTCCTCCCTACATTCTCTGTTCCTCCTTATTTCCCATTAACTTCCAAGAACACTCCCATTCTTCCATTCACCCTGGTATCTTCAACTCTTCCCTGTTATCATCCCTCTTATCCCATCAGCTTCAAAATAGAGAGCTGGTCTCAGATTTGGGAAGGTTTGGGTTCAAGTCTCAATTCTGACATATTAACTGTGTGACACTGGGCAAGTCTCTTTACCCCTCAGTGCTCTAAGCAAATCTCTATGACTCTAAGTTGCAACCTGCATTTGGTAGAGGGAATTTCTTCAGCAGGGAATTCCTTATTTCAGGAGGCCACTTTCTCACCTCATCCTTCCTACTAAGTATATAAAAGAAATCCTCCTCACAATGAATTCACAATAAGCTTCAAAGTCTTGGCCTTTCCACTTCCACATTATGTTTCACATCCCTGCCCTTCTCTCCACTCTCCAGGCCACTAACAAAGTTCAGATCTTCATGATTTATTGTCTGGACTATTGCAGCCTCCTAACTGGTATCCTCTGATGCATCCACCACAGAACTGCCAGATTAATATTCCTGGTGCACAAGTCTGACCAAGTCACTCTACCACTCAAGAAACTTCATTTTTACCCTCTTGCCTTTTGAATGAATGAAAGAGAACTTACTACATGCTAAGAGTGAGATATAAAAATTCAGAAGTAAACACTATCCCTTCCCTCAGGGGGATTACATTCTAATAGAAGAGATAACATTCACAGGGGAGTGGTGCACAGAGTGCTTAGGGCCAGAAAGTTACAGGGATGGTAAGTGGGGCCACAGAGAGAATCCATTGGCACACTCCATCCAGGAACATTTGCAGAGTTGATCTCATCATGGCTCATGGTTCCAGCACTGGAATGGGGTGCAGGGAGGAAAAGGGACCTCAGCAGTGGCAAGGTGGTAAGTAGTAAAGACGGATAGAGAGCAGAGAGTAAAGTGAATCATGGCAGCTGGGGCTTTACTGAAATAGGGACAGCTGCCAAATTGGACATTGAGAACCTAGGTCAGAAGTTCTTCTGTGGTGTCAGGGAAGTTGAAGACCCTATGAAAGATAAAGCTGAGGAACTGGGAGGCAAGTCAACCAGGAACATGTGACTGTCTAGGTGAGCCAGAATTTCAGACCACTTTCTTCTGCTATTGGGTTTCATCATCAGCCAGTGATCCTGAGAAACAGACATTTTCGGATCCAGTGACAGCCGTGTGTTGAGAGTCCTGAGGCCCAAAACCCACTGGAAGGTGTTTTTCCTAAACTCTCCTCAGTGGAAAGGGAGAATCAGCTGCTGCCCTTTAAAAGCCCAACCTCTGCCAGCAAGGGGAGGGACCTTGTGAGGTGTCTAAGCACTGTACTCTGGGAATACAAGTAAACAACTGCCCTTCAGCCGAGCCACAAAGTTGCTTTTACCTTCTGACAGAAGTAGAGAGAGCACGCTGTCTTATTTGAGACCTTCCCTTTTCTGTGGGGCTTAAGAGAGCCAGTCAACGCACACTTATTGAGCACCTGTGATGTACCCGGCACTGTGCTGGGGGTGCACAGAAAGGCAAGAACCAACTAGCCCTTGTTCACAAGAAGCTCACAATGCAATGGGGAAAACACCATGCAGAGAACTGTGCACAGTTAGGAAATGCACAGGATAAACTAGAGAGAATCTCAGAGGGGAGCACACAGGTAAAGAGGTGGAGAAATGCTGGGGCTTCAGCTAGCCCAGAATGAAGCTGGGGAAGCCGGGAGACAGAGTTGAGGAGAGAGAGTGCCAGTGTGGGAAAGTAATAAGCTGGGAGAGAAGGGTCAGGCTCGAGGAATGGCCAGGAGACCAGTGTTGCTGGTTGGGTGACCAGCGATGTCCTCAGCCAGGAGGCCAATGGCATCACTAGCCGAGAAGCTGGCAATGTCAACAGCCAGGAGGCTGGTAGTGACACTAGCTGGGGGACTGGTGGTGCTGCCAGCTGGGAGGCCGCTGGTGTCGCTGGTCAAGAGGCTGGTAGTGCCACCAGCTGAGAAGCCAGTTTCACTAGGGTATGTGAGGAAGAAGAAGGTTGAAGAAGACTGGAAAAGTTGGGAGGGGTTGGGTAATAAAGAATGCCTTTAAAGCTAAGCAGAGGATTTTGTATTTGACCCAGAAGGTCATAGGGAGAGATGGCCAGACCTACATTTTAGGAAGACCAATTGGGCAGCTGAGTGAAGAATGAATCTGGGCAGGGAGACTGCCCAGGAGGTTACTGCAAGAGTCCAGGAGTAAAGAGACCACACCTGCACCCAGAAATAACTGGCCTTGTAACCTTGAGCAAGTTACTTAACCCCGATTGCTTAAAAAAAAAAAAAAGAGACCACACCTGGGTGGTGGCAGCATCAGAGAAGAAGGAGCCCAGATGAAAGAAGGCAGAAAGGCCAGAACCTGAGCACCAACTGGGGTGGGAGACAGGGAGAGAGTGCAGAGTTGAGGATGGCCCCTAGGTGCCAAGCCTGGGTGTCTGGAAGGGCAGTGGGACCCTCCACAATGGTAGGTAGGGCCATCCTCAGCACAGAACGAAGGGCCTTGCATACAGTAAGTGTTTAATTCCTGCTTGCTTGTTGATTGACTGAATTTCTTGCCTTTTTCCATCTGTTATTTATTCTTTCTTTTGTGGGTGGGGAGGCAGCATCAGTACAAGCCTTTTATTCGTTATCACCAATCCAGCTATGACCAGGTGTGGGGTTTGAGGTGGAAGGGATTCAGTATTCCTCTGCGTGAACCACCAGCAGAGCTGTTTGTCAAAGTCCTGGCCCAGTCTCACTAGGAGAAGAGCACATTTCCAGCCCTAATTGTTATCCCCATTTTATGAATGAAGAAGCTGAGACTCAGATATTCAGTAATTTCCCCCAAATCCAACGGCTAGTAAGGAGCAGATGTGACATTTGAATCCAACGCATTGGACTCCTCAGTTGTCTTTGTTTTCCTTTACAGAACTATTTGGTTTTTAGTCAAAGATCCAAAGGACTGGATTTCAAATGGTAGAATCTCTGGTCCTGTGAGAGACTGGAGTGGGGCATAATCTGGAGCTAAAGTGCTGCCAGAGACCCTCAAATCGCAGAAGGAAAGTGGTTCAGTTTCACATGGGCCTAGCTTTTCTGTTCCTGCCTAACCGTGTGACAGACTAGGGTAGAGCACACAGCGTACAGGGCTCTGAGTCAGGAAAGACCAGCCGTGAGTCCCACTGTCTGAGACCCTTCAGGGGTCATTACCCCCCACTTACAGCTGAGAGAAACGTACTGAT
The DNA here is from genome assembly GCF_028583685.1 of Petaurus breviceps papuanus. Lineage (NCBI taxonomy): Eukaryota > Metazoa > Chordata > Mammalia > Diprotodontia > Petauridae > Petaurus > Petaurus breviceps. The sequence continues at coordinate 17,418,430 of NW_027185697.1, read as the reverse complement.
TCCTTAAGGTGCTCCACCTGGCTTCTAAACTATCCTTTATCTCACTGGGAGACAATGTTGCCTCATCATTGAAGACAGGTGAGCCTGGGGTAACTCCTGCTTCTGGGACTTACTAGCTGTGACCCTAAGCAAGTCATCTTACCTCAAGGAGCCTCAGTTTCCTCTGCTGTAAAACGGGGACAGTGATATCTGAAGGGCCTGAATCCCGCGGTTGTGCATGTTGTACAAGTACAGATATATGTACGCACGTATGTATGTATGTATGTATGTGTATGAGAGACAATATCTGTGAAACACTTGTCCAGCCTGAAGCCACTGCATAAATAGCAACTATTATCACTGATGATATTGGTGTAACCTTAAGCACATCACCCAAGCTCTATGACCTTGGCTGCCTTCTCTATGAGATGAGAGGGGTGGGTTGGAAGGTGCTGTTAATCTTCAGGCTGCACAGAGACATCAGAGGTCCCATGAACGTGGCTAGGAAATGGTTTCTATCTTTATTCCCACTGTTGAAGTAACCATCACTAGCCTTTGCTCTTTTTGTGACCTATATATTGTATGTCATGCGCTCAGCAGATGATTCTGAGGAGTAGACTTTGACAGACACTGCCCAAGGGGTCTAAGACACCAAGTTGGTTAGTGATTGCTAAGGGCCCTTTCAAGTCTAGATCTATGACCCTAGAACAATCCTTTGATAATAGGGATATGAGGAAACATAATTTCTACATCTCAACAGAGTAGGCCCAGCCTGACATCTGGAATCATGTGTCTGTCTTGGTGCTTATGAAGAAACTACTGGATGCATGTTTTTAAATCACTCTGCTTTGTCCAGAAAAGTTTAAAATATTGGGAGGGAGGAGCATTTGACTTCTTTGAGAAAGAGCTAATTGATGCCACCAGAGATCTGAGGTGGGTGGTAAAAGCTGACTTCAGCAAGAGATCTTCTTTCAATGGCAGTAAGGCAGCAATGAAGGGAGAGAGAAAGGGGTTGGTCGCAGTGAGGGACCATGAACTTGGTTGCCAAGGGAACTCCTGAATTGATAGGGGAAGGACAGGAGAAAGAGAAACATAGTGAGCAGAAAGGAAGTACACATATGATGCCACAAGCGTAGGACTGTATTTGGAGCTGGCTGATACCACCAAGGCCACATTGGTCAGTCTCTTTATGTTATATATAAGGAAACTGAGGCCTAGGGGCATGAAGTGACTTACCTGGGGGCCCACAGGTAAGGCCAAGAACAAGAATGTATGCTTTTCAAGAGTAGGGATTGTTTAATTCTTACAAATTACAGAGAATATGTGTATATGTGTTTATGCATACCTACAATATATATGTGTGTAGACAGAGAGAAGGGAGGGAGAGTTGGAGGGGAAAGGGGAAGGGAAGGGAGAGAGAAGGAGAGATGAAAGAAGAAAGAGGGGGATAAGGGGGAGTAAAGGGAAAGAGAGAGAAGGATGAATGGAGGAAGAGAGAGAGGAAGAGAGAGGGGAGTAAGGGGAAGGGGGGAAGGAAGAAGCACCAAGACCCTGTCTTGGTAGGAAGACCTAAGCTTGTCTAGTCTCTTACACATATTATGTGACCCCAGGCAAGTCATTTAATCCTTCAGTGACCCCAAGCAACTCTATAAGATTATAAATTTACAAAAGAGTTGTGGAAGTACATTGAGGAGGGAATTTCCACACTGACCATTTGCCTCAGGTTGAAGCCAATCCTTCTCTATCTATATTTCCAACTAAAGAGGTTTTGAAAGCCATTAGACTCTTCTCTGTGGCAAAGTGCCTGGTGCTGATTCTATTCCAGCTGAGATTGACAAGGAGGGGGGTCCATTGCTCAGACAAACTGACTGAAATTTTCTGAATTGTAGAGCAAGAGGAAATTATGCCCAGGAGTTCAAGGATGCCTCCATTGTCCATCTCTGTAAAGGTAAAGGAAATAGATTGTCTTGTGATAGTCACAGGGGGATCTCTCTCTTAGTCATTGCTGGCAAGATTCTTGCCAGAGTCCTCCTTAATAGGCTGATCCTTCACCTAGAAGATGGTCATCTACCTGAGAGCCAGCATGGCTTCAGAAAGGGCAGAAAAATGGTCGATGTGGTGTTTGCTGCCCGACAACTCCAGGAGAAATGCCAGGAGCAGAACAGAGGGCTGTATACAATGTTCCTCAATCTGACCTTTGATACTGTCAGTCATGAGAGTTTATGGAAAACTAAGTCAAACTTTTGCTACTGGGAGAGGCTCATCAATCCTATACATCATTTTCCTGATGGCGTGCTTGCCCAGGTTCTGGATAATGGACAATGCTCTCGCACTTTCCCAGCCACCAATGGAGTGAAACAAGGCTGTGTGCTCGCCCACTCCCATGCTTTTCAGCATGATGTTTTCAGCCATGTTGTCAGATGCCTTCAAAGGGGATGAACACGGCATCAAGGTCAGTTATTATTGCACTGATGGTGAATTATTTAACTTGAAAAAGCTCTAAGCCAAGAACAAAGTAGAGGGAGGGTTGGTGTGTGATTTTTTGGTTTGTTGGTTTGCAGATGACTGTGCCCTCAGCACAGCCTCTGAAGCTGAGATGCAACAAAGTCTGGATCAGTTCTCTGCTGCTTGTGCTCATTTTGGTTTAGCAATTAACACCAAGAAAACTCAGGAGCTCCATCAGCCAGCACAAGGTATCCATATGTGGAACCATCAGTTACAGCAAATGAAGAAGTTTTAAACACTGTGGACAAGTTCACTTACCTGGGTAGTGTCCTTTCTAAGAATGTACACATTGGTAATGAGGTTGACATGCACATTGCCAGAGCTGGCTCAGTGTTTGAGAGGCTCCGAAGGAAAGTATGGGAGAGAAGAGCCGTGGTGCTGACCTCATTGCCTGTGAAACCTGGATGGATTACCAGCGCCATGCCAGGAAACTGAATCGCTTCCATTTGAATTTTCTTAGGAAGATTCTGAAGATCACTTGGCACTGAGGTCCTTTCTCAAGCCGAACTGCCAACCATTCAAGCTCTACCACAGATAGCACAATTCCAATAGGCTGGCCACATTGTTCAAATGCTAAACATACACTTGCCAAAAAGACTATTTTACAGAGAACCCACACAGAGCAAGCATTCACGTGGTGGTCAGAAGAAGTGATACAAGTACACTGCCAAGGTCTCTCTGAAGAACTTTGGAATTGATTGTGTGATATGGGAGACATTGCCACAGGACTGCCCAGCATGGTGTGCCCACATCAGAGAAAGTGCTGTGCTCCATGAGCAAAGCAGAACTGAAACAGCTCAAAGGAAATGTGAGGTACACAGATTTAGAGAATCCACCCCACATGTGCCCAACCGTGGTAGAACATTTTGAGCTGGTGTGGGTCTGATCAGCCGCGGCTGGACCCACTGAAACCTGACACCAACATGTGGGTCCTCTTCAAGAGCAAAGATAACAACCACCAGCACAGTGACCCCCATGTTGTCTCCCTCATTAGGCGAGACATAAGTCTTCCTTTGTATCTCCAGGGCTTAGCATTGTGCCTGACACATAGTAGGCATTTAATAAATGACACTTAACTCATTGACTATGTGGGAGGCTGGAAATGATTAACAACTGGGGGGATTAGGAAGGGCCTCTTGGAGGAAGCTGGATTCTAAGAGGTAGAGGTGATGGGGGAGGGCTTCACAGATACAGGGGACAGCCAACGCTAAGGCATCCAGATGGGAGATGGAGCATCACGTGTGAGGGACAGAAAAAAAGGGGGCCAATTTAGAGGACAGGAGTGAAGGGAAGAATGTGTGATCAGACTAGACAAGTCGGGTGGAGCCAAACAGAAGGTTTTATAATTTGGAAGTTTTGTACATGAAATCTCAAATCTCTATTACTTACAGCTTGCTTTTCCTTTTAAGTATATAATAAATTCAACATGTAATTTTAAAAGCTGTCCTGCTTGTCTGTGATTCCTTCTGGCCTTCCTTCTGTTCTCTTCTAAGCACTTTGAAAAAATGCTTTAATGAACCTCTTTTCCTTTTTTAGGGGGTGAAGGGGAAGAAGACAACTCTATTGTCAGCCACTCTTTACCACCACCCCTTA
>NW_027185697.1:17372976-17414343 GCF_028583685.1 Petaurus breviceps papuanus | reverse complement strand
CAGCCTCAGACACTTAATTAGTCATGTGACACCCTCTCCCCCCCCCCAAAAAAAAAGAAAGAGGAAAAAAGGGAAGTGAGGAAAGAGGGAAGGAAAAGGAAGAAGGAAGGATAAAAGAAGGAATGAAAAGAAGACAAAATCTTTGCAAAAAGTATCCATGATGAAGTAAAACAAATTCTTCTAGTGTCCATATCCCAAAATCTGTGCCTCTTTATGCTCCCTGAGTTCCTCACTTCTCCTCAGGAAATGGGTGACATGTTTCTACATCAATCCTCTAGAGTCCTGGCTATTACCTTGATCAGAGTTCTCAAGTCTTTTTTTTTTTGGAGGGGGGAAGACAGGGCAATTGGGGTTAAGTGACTTGCCCAAGGTCACACAGGTATTAAGTGTTAAGTGTCTGAGTCCGGGTTTGAGCTCAGATCCTCCTGACTCCAGGGCTGGTGCTCTATTCACTGCACCACCTAGCCACCCCCAAGTTCTCAAGTCTTTTAAAGCTTGATCTGTAGAGTTTTATTTGATCTTGGAGGTAATAGAAAGCCCCTGAAGCTCATTGAGTAAGGGAGTGACACGGTCAGCCCTGCCCTTTAGGAAAATCACTTTGGCAGCTGAGAGGAAGATGAACTAGAAGAGGGAGAGATCCAGTGTGGCTGAAGGTAAATCTCCACCTCCAGAACATAGTAGGTATTTAATAAATGCTTCTTTTCTTCCTCCCTTCCAAACCTCTGCTACCACTGGCTGGTTTTCTGGATGTCTTCTACCTCAGGCACACTGGATCCCTCCCAGACTCCACAGCCTGAACCTCTGACCTCCCAAAGATGACAAGGTCACGACCATCTCCAATACTCCTTCACCCCAGAGCAAGGAGGGTAGACACAGCTGAGACAGAAGCAACGGGAGGGCCGAGAACTCAAGGCTCGCTCGGTAGCAGCCTCAGCGAGACAGAGGTCTGAGACCTCCCGGCTGGGGTCGGGGGTCCAGGAGACTGCCTACAGCCTTGCCTCCTCATGTGAGTTCAGTCACAAGGAAGACAAAGAGCCTCAGGCCCTCTGAATAGACCCCAGCTACATCTAAAAAGACAGTCAAAGGTCCATCTCTTGGCTAACCACAAGATTAACCAACCAGGACCATTTACAGAATGGCTGCACATACAGCAGATTGAGGGACAGAGCCTTCCCATATCACATTGTCATGGCTTTCTGGAAAAAGGCTCCCCCGCTGCCTTCCACGTGGGTTGGCAGTAGACAGGGTCCTTGCCCAAGCTCTGAGAACAGAGCCCCATTACATATACACTATCTCATTTAATGCTCGCATTAACCATGGAAGGTGGGTGCCATACTTCTTTTTATTTTGATTTTTCAGGTGAAGAAATTGAAGTTCCTGAAAGTGGTGACATGTGTGTCAGGAAATGGAATACACTTCAGACCTCAGAAACTAAAGCTGTCCTCAACAGGCTGTGCTCCAGTGGGAGGATCCCCAGAGCTTGAGGCTCTTTGTACAAGGACCTGTACCAACAAAAACGAAGGCTGTTTGTTTAGAGGTTGCCACAGTTAAGGTCACACAGCTGAAGACCCTTGAGATAAGATGTTACATCTAGTTCTGCCCAGGGCCCTTGAGATAACTGGCATTCCTGTTTCCCTTCACACTCCACATGCTGGTATGGAACACAAAATAACAACACTGAATAATTCGTGTAGTACATGAAGTATTGTCTGGTCTTCAGTTCTAGGGCATGGCCTGAGAAACCCTCCCTGAAGAGTTCTTGTAAATAAATCAAGGGCAATTAGGATTAATCTGATTCTAAACACAAGGCATTTCTCCAACACTTGCCTGTGGTCACCCAAATGTGACAAAGGGGGGACTCCAACCCAGACCCTTGGACTCCTGAACCAATTCTTTCCACTCTTATCCAAGCATGACACATCTCTGTCCTCAAAGGGTATGTACAAGAGGCCTAACAGGATGGAAAAATCAAAACAATGAGGGAATCACAAGACTCTTATTTAGGGTTAATCCCCAGGCAAAATTGGAAAGAGCATTAGCTCTGGAGTCAGAGGGGGTGGTGCTGGTTCAGTCCTTCAGTCCTGTCTGACTCTTCCTAACCCCATGGACCAGAGCACACCAGGCCCTTCTATCCTCCACCATCTCCTGAAGTCTGACCAAGTTCATATCCATTGTTTCCTTGACATTATTTATCCACCTCATTCTCTTCAAATCCCACTTCCCACAGGCACTAGCTTTGTGGCTATGGACAAGTGGCTTCACCTCTCTGAGTCTCACTGTTCTATCTGTAAGATGAAGGATTTGGATCAAATGTTCTCGAAGGCCCCTCCACCTCCTCTGAGTCACCCACCATCTTATACCACATGGGCCTTTCTTGGGTGACACACCTTGTACGACCCCTGCACTTTGCTGTCAGCTGAACATCTTATCAATAAAATGACAGACCAGATTAGATGACCTCTGAAGTCCCTTCTAGCACTAACTCTATGACCCTATCAATTGGAAATACATCATCTATTCCTTTAACCAAGTCATTGGCACAGATATTGGATCTAGTCCAGATTCTTGGGGCAGAGACTGTTTCGTCCCTTTCTCTGTACTCCCAGAACTTAACAAAGGGCCTGGCAAATAGTAAGCATCTCATTGATGCTCATTAGCTTGACTTGACTTGGCAGTGATTGAACAACCAGCCTACCACGGGAGCTGCTGACTGTGGGTCCTCCTGCCACCCCTGGGGACATCTGGCCTTGGCTGGAAGCACCGTCTCCCAGGCTGTGTGTCCATACAGATTGGTGAGACTCAACCCAGCTGGTGAAAACACCCACTTATTGATCTCAGCCCCTAACCCATTTGGGTATCTACACAATGCCAATTTGGGCAGAGTCTTATTTTCATTTTTCAGCAGGCCATTTGTTTTGTTGCGGTATCGCCATTGTATCACAATTTGTGGTATCACCATTGTATCACAATTTGTTGTATCACCATTGTATCACAATTTGTTGTATTGCCATCGGCTGAAGGGAGGAAGGGGTTTGCGGGAATGGCCCAGGAGCCACCAGGGAACTGAAATCCCCTTCCCTCTGGACAGTTGCCATGGAAATACACACTTGGGCGGCAGAGTTAGAGGTGAGACTTTGTGAGTGCTGGTGAGAACCAGAAAAGCCCTCACAACAGGACTCTATCCAGGACCACACGAGCATGGATTCAAAGCTGGAAAGGACCCTGGAGGTCAGTTAGTCCAATACCACCCTTTTACAGATTGAGTGACTGAGGCCCAGGGAAATTAAAGGACCTACCCAAGTTTTGTTGTTGTGTTCAGGTGTTTCAGTCATATCTGACTCTTCATGACCCCATTTGGGGTTTTCTTGGCAAAGATACTGGAGGGATTTGCCATTTCCTTGTCCAATTCATTTTATAGATGAGGAAACTGAGGCAAACAGGGTGAAGTGACTTGCCCGGGGTCACACAGCTAGCAAGTGTCTGAGGTTAGATTTGAACTCGGGTCTTCTTGACTCCTGGCCTGGCAATCTGTCCCCTGCACCACCTAGTTGCCCCTATACCTGTTTACATGGGTATCAAGTGGAAGATCGAGGGGATCATCTCTGGCTTTACTGACTCATGAGCCAACCAGTTAGTCCAAATCTTGCACTAGCAAAAGAAGAGGTATATTGGAAATAATTGTGGTTTTTGGAGTGTGGTGGTCTGAGTTCAGATCCTATATGACACCACAGCCTGTGTGACCTTGAAAAGAGCATTTCACTTTATGGGGCCTCAGTTTCCTCATCTGTAAAATGGGAGGTTGGACTGAATGGCCCTTGAGGTCCCTGGCAACTCCAGATGTAAGATGCTAAAAGCCAAAGAACTTCCCCTTACAAGCCAGACAATAATGCCTCTTCCTCTTTGCCTTGCCTTTCCAGCCTCTGCCACCCACATTCAGAATGCTTCACCACTTTGGGGTGATTAATTTCGCACAGGGAAATGCCTTGCTGTGCCCCTTGGGACAGGTGATCCTCCAAGCAGGGAAGTGACAAGGAAGTCAAGAATGTTCAGGACAACACCCCGTCCTCCCTAGGGAGCAGCTGGGCTCCAGGCTGAGGCTGGGGCTGGGGCTGGGTGCTTCCTCCCAGGATTCCTCAGGGCAGGACCTGACCTTCAGGCTGGAACGCACAGGCTGCTGTGACATTAGAAGACTCAGAGGCAGAATCCCAGAGCTCCTTAGGCTCTCTCCTCCAGTCACCAGCTGTGTGACCTTGAGCTAGTGTGCCGGCCACACTAGAATCTGTGGACTGAGTTTCGGGGTCTATGAACTGGGAATAATGGTACTTGTCTGGGCTTGTTGGGAGTTTCAAATGGATAAATATATGTGAGATGCTTGGCAAATTACTACCCAGGAAGCGATTTATAGCCAGAAGGAACCTTAGAGATTATATCGTCCAACCCTCTCATTTCACAGAACAGAAAACTGAGCCCAGGGAGGTCGACACAAAGTCGCAGAAACTCACTGCGCTTTCCCTTACTGTTCACCAGACCTCTGAATCTGGAGGTCGGGAGAAATCTCAGTGGCTGCCTACAACCAGCTCCCCCATTTACACTTGTGGGACCCTGGCCACATCACTTACCCTGCTGGCCCTCTCTGACCCTCAGCCTCCCCAGCACTCGATGACGCGTTTGGACCAATGGCCTGTCATGTGCCTTCCAGATCTGAATCTGGTTCTGTGACCCTATGACCTGGCAGGCCTCAGTTTCCTCATGTGTAAAATGCAGAATTTGGATTCAATAGCCTTAAGGTCCCATCCAGTTCTAATCTGTGAACTGATGACCTCTCGGAGGCAGCTGGTGACTCAGTGGAAAGCGTTGTTCAGTCCTTTCAGTCGTGTTTGACTCTTTATGACCCCTTTGGGGGGTTTTCTTGGCAGAGACAGTACAGCGGTTTGCCATTGCCTTCTCTAGCTCATGTTATAGATGAGGAAACTGAGGCAAACAATGTTAAGTGACTTGCCCAAGGACACACAACTAGTAAATGTCTGAGGTTAGATTTCAACTCAGGTCTTCCTGACTCCAGTAATACTTGAATTCAAATCCTGCCTCCTTTCTAGCTCCATGACCCCAGAAAAGTCACTTAGCCTCTGTTTGCCTGAACTTATCTCAACAGTAAAATGGGAATAATGATAGCATTTAATCTGACAGGATTGTCATGAAGCTCAAATGTGACAATAGACAATACTTCTAAAAAGTGCTTCACTCCATGCTTTGCACACAGTAGGTGCTAAATAAATGCTTTTTCCCTTGTTCCCTCAGCTCCTCATTTAAACAATAAAAGGATTGGAGCAAATGACCATGAAGGGCCCTTCCAGCTCTAAATCAATGACCTCGGTAACCCTGTGATGTCCATCTATTAGAACTTATATTCTATGAGGACCCTACTCTAATATACCTGATAAAGGGCTACCTGGCTTCTGTTTGAGCATTTTCCATGAAGAAAGAGGAATATATACATCCACATCCACATCCATGTATGTTTAATATGTGCATGGTCCACACATGTGTAGTATGCACGTGCATGGTATATACACATGCATACGTGTGTTTGTATGTATGCCCTGCATGCTTATCTACATGCATACATGTACGTATATATGTGCACACACATAGTTCCCAAAGGCTCCCTGGAGTTCCAGAGCTTCCTATTGGTCCCCCTGTCAAGGCTCTCCACATAGCTACCAAACTGAGATGTCTACTGTTTGACGCGCTAACCAAGCCTCCTCGACAAGCTCCAAGTGTCTCCCATTCTCCACCACAATAAAATCCAAATCCTTCTGTTTGGCTCTGAAAGCCCTTCCCTGCTGGGCTCCAGGATCTCTTGCCAGCTTGTCATCCATCCATTACTCTCCTTCATCCCCAAGGAGCCTGCTTGCTGTTTCATACACGCAGCATGCAATGTCCTTCTCTGTGCCTCTGCCTAGCCTGACCCCGTTGCCCAAAATGCACTCTCTCCTCATCTTCCTCTCTTGTATAATCCCTAGTTTCCTTCAAAGCTCAGTTCCAATGTCACCTCCTACCAGAACTCCATCCTCATCTCCAAAGGTACTAGTCCCCTTTCCCCCAAAATTACTTTGACCACATCTGGTGGTGTGGGCTAGTTGGTGCTGCCATAAAAGCATTAACAACCCACGTGTGGCTCCTTGAGTGGCAGGCTGACACTCAATCAGCCTCATCTCTGATATGGTCACCAAGGGCACTCTACTTCGGACGCTGGCCAAGTGGATTCATAAGAAGGTATTTAAGCGCACAGGTGCTGGCTTTCCCAAAGACCTCAGGACCACCAGAGGGCACTCAGCCTACAGATTCTTTCTGATTCTTCCCACCACCCATGGACTGGAACTCAGTCAATTCACAAGCATTTATTAAGTTCCTACTCAGTGCCAGTGGGCAGCTAGGTGGTGCGGTGGATGGGGAAAAGTGGAGACTCATCTTCCTGAGTTCAAATCTGGCCTCAGACACCTACTAACTGTGTCACCCTGGGTGAGTCACTTCACCCTGTTTGTCTCAGTCTCCTTGTCTATAAAATGAGCTGGAGAAGAAAATGGGCAAACCACTCCAATATCATGCCAAGAAAACCCCAAAAGGGATCTCAAAGAGTTGGACATGACTGAAGCAATTGAACAACAGCTCAGTGCTAGGCACCTTGCTAAGCACTGGGGACACAAAGAAAGGTCAAAGACAGTCCCTGCCATCAAGGGACTCATGAACTATTGACACAGAACATGGCACCATAGCTCTCATCCTGGTTTCAACATAGATATAGGAGGAGGATCTAGAATAAGGATAATGATGGGGACTGGACTGTAATTTCAGTGGTGAAGAGAACTCCTTCCTGGCTGAGGACACTCCTTCTGCCAATGTAGGTCAATATCTTCTAACCTGAGAAAGTTGCCTAAATAAGTGACTTGTCCAGGCTCACACAGCCAGTAGGTGTCAGAAGTGAGACTTGAATTCTAGTCTTCCTAGCTTCCCTCTGTCTTTCACCCTAGGGACTATGGATCAAAATTGCTAGGACAGGGAATTTCTCATTTCTATTTTTAAGCCCCCACCCTAACTTTGGAAAACTTCCTGCTCTGAGCTGACTGACTTATTGATTAGATAGATGGTTGACTTTTTAAAGGCTGCCAGGTGGTAAAGTTGAGAGAGTGCTGGCCCTGGAGTCACTAAGACCTGAGTTCAAATCTGCCCTCAAATGCTCACTGTAACACTAGGCAAGTCACTTAATCTCTACTCATCTGTGAAATGAGGATAATAGCATACACACACACACACCCAAGGGTGGTTGTGAGGATCAAATGAGATGTTCACAAAGTATTTCAGCACAGTGCCTGGCACATTGGCACTATCTAAATGCTAGTTATAATCCTCATTATTATTCAAGGAAGCCATCATCACTGGATTGTAGGGATCAGTCAATCAATAAAGATTTATTAGGTGCCTACTAGGTGCCAGGTGTGAGAAGACTAGAAAGGTAGGAGAAGCCAAGTCATGAAGGACTTTGAATGACAGAGGATTTTGTAGTTGATTCTAAACGATTAGCTTTGGTTGGCAGAGGAGGGGAGTGACATGCTCAGATCTGAATTCTGGGAAGGTCAATTTGTTAGCTAAGTGTAGGTTGGAGCTTGAGGTAGGAAGACCAAAGGGCAGGCTTTTGTAATGGTCTAGTGGTCCAGTGAGATGATAAGGGCCTGTGCCAGGGTGGTGTCAATGTCAGAAGAGGAAGGAGGTCTCATGGGAGAGATTTTACAAAGCTAAAATTGACAGACCTTTACAACAGATTGGATATGGGATGAGAAGAGAGTCCAGGGTTACACCCATGTCAAAAGCTTGGGTGATTAGAAGGTTGTCTGGGTGGTACCCCTAGACAAGTTCCAGGAGTCATTAGAAACACTGGCTATGCAGATATTTTGAATTTCATTTTCTAGGTATGTATTGATCCCTCCCAACATCTTGTAAGTTTTTGAGCATACTATTCCATCTTTACCTTTGCATTGGCAGCCTTTAGGACAGCTCCTGGCATAGGGAAGGCATTGAATAACTACTTAGTGATTGACTATTGGTTTATCAAAGGGAAGGGCAGAGTGATTGACTGCCAGAGCTAGCGACCCCAGTCGTGGATGACGGGGGATTGGTTTTCCTAGAAGGCTGAAGGAGTTTGAGAGGGCCATTTGAACATCGTGCTGGCTGAATTCAGAGTTACTATTTGTCTCTGTAGTGAGTCAGGGATGAAGGACTTCCTAGAATGGTTGTTCCTCTCTGGCCTCCATGCCTGACTCTCTGGACTTTCTCTACCATGCCATGGAAACCTCTTCATCCTGGAAGCTCACTCTGCCCCTGGACTTCTCACACTGGAAGTTCCCTTTGACTCTGCGGCACCTTCCTCTGATTGGCCAGTTCCTCCCAGGACCTCCATTTTAAGGGGAATGCCCAGGCCAGCCATTCTCTTCACTCTGTGCTTGTACCTCTCTGGGCTTTCTCTCTCACATCCCTACAGATGCACCTCCCTCCTTCCCCACCTCCTCCTTTTCAGCTTCTTTTTATGTGGTGTGCAATTTCTCCCCATTAGAATATAAGCTCCTTGAGGGCAGGCAGGGGCTGTTTTCCTTTCTGCTTGTATTTATAAGCACTTAATAAATGGAGCCGCTAGATCGTGCTGCAGTAGATAGAGTGTTGGACCTGGAGCCAGGAAGACCTGAGTTCAAATTCAACCTCAGACTCTTAGTAGCATGGCAAGTCCTTAACCCTGTTAACCTCAGTTTTCTCATCTAAAATGAGCTGGAGAAGGAAATGGCAAATCGCTTCTGCATCATTGCCAAGAAAACTCCAAATGAGGTCAATAAAAGTCAGAAACAACTGAACAAAAACGTGGTTGACTTGATTTTGCGTAGAACGTGAGGCAGCTTGAAATAATTGAAATGTCATCAGCCTTGGCCCATCTCAAGAGACTTCCTAGCTGTGATAAGCCTCTCTGTCCTTTCATTGTCCTTCTTTCCAGACAACCCCACCCCAAGGCTCGGGGGGGGGGGGGGGGGGAAGGATGTGACCAGGTGACTTTCAGTTGGCACCCAGTGGCGATGCGTCAGTTTCAGTGTTTCCCTCTAGGGTGGGCAGGGAGCTGCAGTGCACACTGGTGCTTCTGTGGGCAGTCCAGGGCAGAGGGTCACAGCCTTTCATGGCCCGTGGCACCTAATCTGTAAAACAAGGAAGATGGCGTCTGACGTCCCTTCCAGATCTAGTTCTCTGACCCCATATGCCTTTCCATTTTCTTTTCTGTCAGCTATAATTTTTATTCTGATGAAACCATGGTCTTTCTTGACTGACAGTCATACAGAATTGCTTGAAGTATATTACAAAAAATAGCTTTTGAAGAAGGGAATCGTTGGCCATCATCAAAAGCCTACACATTTGATCTCAATGTGAGCCAGGCCACCTCTTCCCCAGTGCCACTCTAGGCTCCTGTCACTGTCCTTCCCCAGTCTGTGACTAGCATGACTCTGCTCCCTGGGCTGCTGAGGCACCCCCACATGATCATCAGGGCACCATTTGCCTTCCCTTGGCTCTTCCTGCCTGCACTGCTGGGTGGGCCCCAAGGTTCTGCAGCTGAAGCAGCTGGCTCACCACTGTGTTTGGGGCACACTGCAGTCAGCACTGTGTCATTCACGGATAGGAGCATCTGGAGGCCCTTGCCAACCGTGGGGAATGCATCTGTGATTTGGATTCTGTGCTGGACAGAGCCCGGCAGTGACAGTCACCCCTGAGAAGCATATGCTTTTCTCCCTTATGCCTTGCTTGCAGTATTGATCATCGGAGCGTTGTGGTACAAAATCCTCTGCTGTACTGTCAGGACTGGTAGATGAGCTTTGGTTTTTATTTTTAGTACATGTGTTTCTTTCTGAAATAGATTTTATTAATATTCTTATGCTTACATTGCTGAGTTATATTTCCCTCCTAGAGAGTCATTTCTAATCATAATTTTTTAAAGCTGATAATCTTAGAAAGATGAGAATTCTTTCAGACGCCCAAAATTTTCAAGGCCCTTCCCCCAGCTAATGTGGGGAGAGGGGGGAGAAGAAAGGAAGCTGATGCCTCTAATTGATCATTACCTCAACATGCTGGGAGACAGTGTGTCACATGGAACACTCCATTTTGCTCTATGGAGTCAAATGTGACAGAATTGTTTTGTAAAGTACAAGATAAACACAGTAGGATATTTCATTCTCTATAGTCAGGCAACAAGCATTTAAAGTGTCAACTATGTTCCAAGCATTGTGCTAAGCACTAGGGATTCAAAATCTCACTCAACTGTATGACTGAAGATAAAGTCCACTATTAAAAAATCTGCCTGTTTATGGTCATCTCATAATTTCATTAAGGAAACCCTCATCATATACATAGACCACTCTCAGAAAGATTTCTAATCCTTGATTTCCTTCAAGACTCAACTTGGGGCAGCTAGCTGACATAGTGAGTAGAGCACACTGGCCCTGGGGTCAGGAGGACCTGAATTCAAATATGACCTCAGACACTTGACACTTACTAGCTGTGTGACCTTGGGCAAGTCTCTTAACCCCAATTGCCCTGCCTTCCCACCTCCAGAAAAAAAAAAGACCAAGACTCAGCTCAAGCCACCTTCCTCCTGAGTTGATCCCCTCAGCTGCTGGTTCCCTCCATCCCACTGCTCCCCCAATCACCTCGTATCTCCTTTGCATCTATCTTTATCTATCTATATGTAGATACCTACATATGTGCATGGTATCTTCCTTGCTGCCATGGAAACTTCTTCTCTATTTGATAGAAAACTGGGAAGCCATCTGGCAGAAACTGGGCTTAGACCAGCATCTTCTACCATATTCCACAGCCATTCAATATGGATATGTTTTAGGATATTATAGAAGAAAACATTATATTATTAAAGAATATAGGGGCAGCCAGGTAGCACAGCAAGTAAGAGCACCGGCTCCAGTGTTGAGAAGACCTGGAGATCGAATCCCGGGCTCAGACACTTAGCACCCACCCAGAAACACCTGGCCGTGTAACCTTGAGCAAGTTACTTAACCCCAATTGCTCAGGGGTGGCCAGGTGGCTCAGCGAGTAAGAGCTCCGGTTCCAGTGTTGGGACGACCTGGAGATCGAATCCTGGGCTCAGATACTCAGCACCACACCCAGAAATAACTGGCCATGTAACCTTGAGCAAGTTACTTAACCCCAATTGCTTAAAAAATATACATATAGTAATATTCTCTTTTTGAAGAATACATTAATATTAGTGGAGAAAAACAGATGACATACCTCTCACAGCTCTGCCCAAGCAAGGCATAGGGGCGATTATAAAAGGTGAGGCAGAGCCAGGATGTGGAAGGTTTAAAATACCAAATGAGAGTTTCTGTTTAACCCTAGGTTACTGGAGCTGCCAGATGAGCAGGGGAGTGATGACACCAAACCCATACTTTCAGAAAATCCCTTGGGCAGTGATGAAGAAGATGGATTAGAGAGGGGAGAGACTGCAGGCAAGGAAAGCAGTTAGAAGACTATAGCAGTGGGCCAGGCTCAGAAACATGATGAGTCTGTGGCCATGTGATCAGAGAAGGGAAAAGACCCGAAAGATGTGAAGACAGACTAAACAGGAGATGGTAACTCATCCCATGTTGGCAGGGAGGGGCCTCCACGGTTGGAGAAAGGACAATGCTGAGGATGGCAAGCATGGGCAAGGGAGGCAGTGGGGAGTCCTGGCCAGCCAGACACTGGGGAGGACCAGAAGAAGCCCTGACCAAGAGTGGAAAGAGAAGCAGAGAATACCAAAGTGTGAGGAAACCAGAGAGAACACTGGAATCAGAGCCAGAGGACTGGAGTTCAAATCCCAGCACTACCCTTACAATATGACCTTGGTCAAAACAGCTCCCCTGTCTCTGGGCCTCAGTTTCCCTATCTGTAAAATGAAAGGGTTGCACTCTGAGGCCCCTTCTAGCTTCAAATCCCTGATTCTGTGAACTGTGCGTAAAAGTTTTGCCCAGGTTTCTGTAGTAGAGAGAGACTTCTGGGAGAGACTTTTAGACTGAGAGAACCTTGGAGGGCAGAGAGGGCAGTGGGAATGGGATTGTTGTCTTTCTCTGCCAGGAGATGCTCCACATTCCTCAACCCACAGTGTAGCCAGCAGGAGCCGGAAGCCAGAGACTTCCGGCCACTGTTTTCTGACTGTAGAGCCTGGCATGTGTCCAAAGGCAGCCTGGGACAAGAGGGAAAAGGACAGTTCTGGGTCACTTGGGCTTCTGAATAGTTTTCCCTAGGGTCTGGTCCAGCCTGCAGGGAAACAGCAGGGAAGACCCAGCATGGAAATGGGAATTCTGTCTCTTCCTTTTGTCATCCGATGAGCATCTCAGCCAAAAGGACACTACACCCAAGAATAAGGGGGGTGGGGTGGGGCAGAGCTGGCCTCCCTCCCAGCCCTGGGACCTTCTTCCAGGATTCTGTCATCTAGTGTGTTCACCATTGCACTCACCCAGCCTTCAACTCCTGCCTCATCCACCATGTGGGCATTTTATGCTTCTGAAGTTCTGAAGGGGGGGGAAAGGGATGGGGATGGGGGACCAAGAAAGAAAAGGTCATCAATAAAACATGAAAAAACACAATGAAGCTGGGGGCGGCCAGATAGCACAGCAAGTAAGAGCACCGGCTCCAGTGTTGAGATGACCTGGGATCGAATCCGGGCTCAGACACTTAGCACCCACCCAGAAACACCTAGCCGTGTAACCTTGAGCAAGTTACTTAACCCCAATTGCTTAGGGGTGGCCAGGTGGCTCAGCGAGTAAGAGCACTGGCTCCAGTGTCAGGATGACCTGGATCAAATCTGGGCTCAGATACTCAGCACCACACCCAGAAATAACTGGCCGTGTAACCTTGAGCAAGTTACTTAACCCCAATTGCTTTAAAAAAAAACACACACAATGAAGAAAACTCAGAAGTTCAGAGTGGGACACAGAGTGATTGTGCTACTGCCTTGTTAAAATTAATAGACATTTATAGGGGTGGCCAGGTAGCACAGCGAGTAAGAGCACCAGCTCTAGTGTTGAAAAGACCTGGAGATCAAATCCCAGGCTCAGACACTTGGCACCCACCCAGAAACACCTGGCCGTGTAACCTTGAGCAAGTTACTTAACCCCGATTGCTTTAAAAAACAATAGACATTTATAAAAATAAACGGTATATAACTGATGTTCAGAAGTTCATGTACAATCTTCTTGTTCTTCTTTTCATATATTGGAATGTTTGTGTTTGATGATTAAGTTCATAATCAAAGAGAATTTTAAAAGAAAAAGGAAGGCTGGATTATCCCTCAAATGTCTGTTTATGGCTTCTCTGAACTCTGTATATACTGAAGTATCATATTGGAAAACCAAAGGGTACCTGGGTGGTACATGAAATAAAAGGAAGTCCAGAAATGACCAAAGAATTTATTTCCACCCTAGGTCTCTTCCTCTTCTCTCTGTTGGCCCCAAAGCTAGCTCCTGTGATGATTAAAAAGTTTGAGACATCGTTTCTGGGTAATTTAATCATTTTATTAATAAGGGCAGCAGGTTATTAGTAAGAGGATAATGGTTTCTCTTAGACCAACGACCTCTGATGATGGTGGGTTTATATGCCCTTTGAAGAGGAGGCATGGGCTATATTAAAATGAAGGTCTTGGGGTGTGTGACTTAGGTCACTAAATCTTGGTCAAAGAGATATTAATTTCCAAATCACATGTCTTGATAATAGGGAGAATCAACATTTTCCCAGGACTTGTCTGAGCAAACACAAAGAACAGAACTACAATCATTAGCCCAAGCCCAGAATTTTTTTTGCTGTCTGATTAGATTTTAGCTAAGATTTCCCACATTGGTTGATTTCTGGATGAGAAAATAGAAAAAGGGAAAACCCTTGGTCATAGCATAATAATTAGTTATTAAATATGAGAGAAATATTCATTTCTCACACTCCCTTCTTCTGCTTTCAACCTGCAGCCATATCTTCCTTCCTCTGGAGGTAGGGGATGGGGTCTCCACACTTCCTCAGGAAGCTGGACTTTGTCCAATCCTTCAGTTCTAGTAGGTCTGACTAGAACTGATTCTACTTGTCTTATATTTTCAGCTATTGCCACCACTGATGGTTCAGATCACTTTTTAACCTTTGTCATTTGTGTTTTCTTTGCTGGAAACTGAGCCTACAAGAGCCCCTAAACCTAGAACTGCATGATCTTTACCATATGATTCTTTTTTTATTTTAAAACAATTGGGGTTAAGTAACTTGCTCAAGGTTCCATGGCCAGCTATTTCTGGGTGTGGTGCTAACACCATATGATTCTTCATCCCAGTCTGGAAGACTCCCACAATCAGAGTTTGGAGGGATCTCAGAGGCCATGAAAGGCATCTCCATTGTGCCATAACAAACAAGTGGTCATCTAGATTTATCCTGAAGGCTGCCCTCTAGAGGGGAAAACTGATACCTCTCAAGGCAGCTCATTCCACTTAGTGGCACCTCTATTTGTTAGGAAGGCTTTTCTTCACACTTGCCTCTTTGCATCTTCCACCCATTACTCAAAATCTTTGCTGAATCTGGGCCCCCTTATGGCTCTCTGCTGAATTATGGTCTGATTTATGTTGGCAGACCTACTTTGGACCGACTGGCCCTGGATGATTTCCTAACCTCAGGGCCATGAGTCATTTACCCAAACTCATGTTTTCCCTTCCCCTTGGAGACGTGCTCCCCAAACCACACCTTCACCACAATTAAAATGCAAAACGTATATGACCCAATAGTAATAATGACAGTGTCACCACTCCAGTAATTGGGCAGAGACATTTCCTGGTGAGTGTCAAAAATAGAACCAGCACATGACATCCCCAGTCAGTGATGGCTGAATGGACTTGGTGCCTTCTTTCCTCTGTCTAGTTCTTGTTCTCTTCTTAACCACTTTGGGCCCAGGTCCCTGATCTGGATGTAATGAGGAGGATTGAACAGAGTATAGGTAGCAATACTCTCCCTGCTTTTGGTTAACCTCCTAAACTGGTTCAGCCCTGAAGGACTTTGGGTGTTTTGGAAGGACAATCCCTTCATTGACCCCTTAGCCCAGTAATGGGGATGGGTGGGAAGGGCGGTGGGGTTACATTTGTTTAAAAAGAAGAAAAGAGGCAGCATTAGACACCTCTGTCTTCAAATCTCATGTGGTGAGTAGCTTTCTTTCATTAGACTAGTGGGTCTCAAAAGTGTGATCTAGGGACCTTTGGGTCTGAAACTCTTCCAGAGGGTATATCACATCAAAACTGTTTTTTTATAATAATATTAAAGAATTTTAATTCCTAATATGATAAATGCCAACAAATACAACCACATAAACAAGAACTCTTGAGGGAGGGGTGGAGTGTTCAATAACTTTTCAGAGTGTAAAAGGGGTTCTGAGACCCAAAAAGTTGAGAACCACTGCTCCAGACTTCCTCTGATAGAAGCATGATGAGTGCTCCCAAGGTGGAGTCCATCTAGGCAAGCTTAAGCCTGGGTTATTTTCATATCTGTTCTGCTCTGTTACTCCCCTGAGAAGTGACCTAATAGCAATCTCAAGATGAACACATTGAGGCTTGCAGGTAACCTTGTAAATTCCAGAGATCTGAAAATCCTACATCCATCAGTTGGAGCTGACTGGTAACAAGTGCAGGTAGGTTCCACATTGGAAGGAATACCATCCACGAGGGAAGATCATCCTCCAGTCTGGCTCACCAGGATCCAGAGAGAATTGTTGGACTCAGCAATGCCACAATGGTATCATGTCGATGTTTTAAGTATCAACTAGCCAGGAGACAGCAACAGTAACTATGGAACTAAATTGTGCCTATTAAGTTTTCTGTCAGTGAGCATGTGTGGGTCTTGTTTGTGTTAATAGCTCCTTTTGTATTTAAGAACTAAATAGCTGTCCCATACCTGATTCATATTGTATATTAAGTATATGTTTAGTCCTCCCTTTGGAAGACCCTAAACATGATCCAAACCTAAGGACTTCCCACCACCACCAGGGTGCCAGGGTGAAGGACATAAAGAATCAAAATATCTGAGAAGGGATGCCAAGGTCCCACGAGTTTTAACCAGTCATTGTTTGTGTGGTGCCTCTTATGGGGAGGAAATAGGCACAGGACCCCAGCCTCCTGGCCCCAACAACAGTTCTTATAGTAACAAGGACAATAAGGAGGTTGGACCAGATGACCTCTGAGGTCCTTTGCATTTCTGGATCTATGATCTCCTCTTCTTCCTCCTTCAGAGCCCCAGTAATATCATGCTTTCTCTCTGATACCCTTTTCCCTATTCTTGGTAAAGGCACTGAGGCGTAATGACCCATCATAATTCACATTTGTAGAATAACCACTCACATTTGCATCTTTAAGGTTTGTGAAGCACTTTAAATAAATTATTATATTTTATTTTTGTAGCCCTGAAAAGTGAGTGGTATTGTTATCATCCCCGTTTACAATATAAGGAAACTGAGGCTGAGGGAGGTTGAGACTGGTCCAGTCTGAGACAGGATTCAAACCTGGGTCTTCTTGACCAGAAAAGAGTGGATAGAGCACTGGGCCTGGAGTTAGCAAAAAATAACTGAGTTAAAATCCTGCCTCAAATACTTACTAGCTATGTGATTTTAGAAATCTCGATTTGCCTCAGTATAAAATGGGAATAATAATAGCATCTTCCTCCCAAAATTATTGCATCAAATAAGATATTTGTAAAGTGCTTTGCTACCCTTCAAGTCCTCTACAGATGTCACTTGTAATTATCCTCATTGCATAGATGAGTGCACCAAAGCTCAAAAGAATTCAGTAACTGACCCAAGGCCGCATAGCTCAGACATCCTTCTGAGATAAGACTTGAATCCGGGCCTTTTGAGTCTAAAATCTAGCACTCATTCTGGTATTCCATGCTGCCTCCCAAAACAAGGCTTCGTGTGTGGCAACCTCCCCACACCCATGGTAGTTACATTTTAGCAATGGACAAAGTCATAAGTCAAAACAATGACTCAAAACATAGCCACCCATTGGATATTTGTTAAATGAAGAATAGTGAATGAATGAATGAATGAATGAAGCAAGTAGGCAAAGTGGACAGAATGGAGGACTTGGAATCAAAAACAGTGTTCAGTTGTTTTTCAGTCATGTCCAACTCTGTTTTCTTGGCAGATACTGGAGTGCTTTGCCATTTCCTTCTTCAGCTCATTTTACAAAGGAGGAAATTGAGGCAAACAAGGTTAAGTGATTTGCCCAGGATCACACAGGCAGTAAGTATCCCAGGCCACATATGAACTCAGGGCCTCCAGACTTTAGGCCTAGACCTCTATCCACTGTGCCCCATAGCAGCTTTAGGCATTGAGAACACAAGGGTTAGGGGTGGCCAGGTAGCACAGCGAGTAAGAGCACCGGCTCCAGTGTCAGGATGACCTGGGGATCGAATCCAGGCTCAGACACTTAGCACCCACCCAGAAATACCTGGATGTGTAACCTTGAGCAAGTTACTTAACCCCAATTGCTTAGGGGCGGCCAGGTGGCTCAGCGAGTAAGAGCACTGGCTCCAGTGTTGGGATGACCTGGGGATCAAATCTGGGCTCAGATACTCAGCACCACACCCAGACATAACGGGCCATGTAACCTTGAGCAAATTACTTAACCCCGATTGCTTAAAAAAAAAAAAAAAGAACACAAGGGTTCGGGGCAGCTAGGTAGCACAGTGAATAGAGCACTGGCCCTGGAGTCAGGAGAACCTGAGTTCAAATCTGGGCTCAGACACAACACAAAAACTAGCAGTGTGACCTTGGGCAAGTCACTTAACCCCAACTACCCTCCAAAAAGCAAAAAAAAAACCTTCTGGGGCAGCTAGGTGGTACAGTGAATAGAGCACCAGCCCTGGAGTCAGGAGGACCAGAGTTCAAATCTGACCTCAGACACTTCCTATCCATGTGAACTTAGGCAAGTCACTTAACCCCAACTGCCCCTCCCAAAACAAAAAAAGAACACAACAGTTCATTTGCTACCCCTGGACATTTACTAACCCTGAGACTCTAGGCAAGTAAGTCCCTTCGTTTCTCTTTGTGCCTGTCTTCTCCTTTGTAAAATGGGGATAATAATGCTGCACCACCTACCTTGGAGTGTTGTCAGGAGGACCAAAAGTGTTCATTTCATCAGTATTTACTTAGCACCTGACCCTACTAAGCCTGGGGATACAGTCAAAAACAGAAGCGACTGTCCTTTTCCTAATGTATGCAAAGCACTTTGCCTCTCTTTGTCAGCTGTTTAGATCATTCCTCATGGAAACTCTATAAGCTGAGTTCCATAAAATCAGTAAAAGTCATTCTTGACTCATAGGACCCAGGTTCGAATCCTCCCTCTGATATCTTTGCAAGTCAGCCACCAGTCCAGACTGCTAGTTCCTCATCTGTATAATGAGAGGGTCAGGAGGAAGAGGAGGGTCAGCATCTCCAAGTTCCCTTAAGCCTCTCATCTCTGCTCCTAAGACTAGATGACCACCAAAGTCCCTTCCAGTCTCCATCTATCACCCAAAAGGAATCATGACTGCCTTTATCCAGATGAAGGAATGGAGGCTTCCAAAGTTCAGTGGCTTGCCCCAGGTTGCACAACCAGCATCCGAGACTAAATTCAAACTCATGACTTCCTGACTCCAAGTTCTGTATTCTACCCTGTACAGCTTTCATATTTTGATGGATAGGAAAACTTTTGCACTTCCCTTCAAATCACAATGACATCAGCAGTTTTGTAGGGTGAAAGATGGGAAGGTAGAGACAAAACCATGATGACCAATGTTGGCATCCAGGGCAAGCAGCCTTCAAGGGCGGGAAGAGGAATCATTGCTGGCACAGTATGTGCCATGTGCCTGTTACTGTGCATCTCATGATTATTATCTCATGTGATCTTTCCAACAATCCTGAGATGTAGGTGTATTATTATTCCCATTTACAGATAAGGAAACTGAGGCACACAGCAGGTAAGTGATTTGGTCAGGATCACACAGCTAGTAAGTATTTGAGGTCAAATTTGAACTCAAGCCCAGAGTTCTCTGTCCACTTACCACTTCATTGTCTTCAAAATCAACTCTGTAACTCGTGATGTGAAATAATGTTTCTACCTGTAATTTTACTTGAGACCTGAAGAGGGAGCTTTCCAGTAGCAGGGACAGTACTTATTCAATTATGGTGCTAGATCTAGAAACTGGGGGGAAGGAGGCTAGGCAGAGAGATGGAGGATGCCTGTAGAATGGTGAGAATATGGGAAGGAGGGGGGTGAATGAAAGCATGGCTGGAGATAACAATGGTCCGGACATGAGATGTTCACCAGTCAGGACCTGGGGACCCCACGGCTAGAATTCTGAAGCTAAGAAGGTTAAAAATAATGGGCGGGGGAGCAGAGACAATGAAATATGTGTTGCAATGCTGCTGCTGAGGAGACCATTGCCTGTGAGAGAAGGGTGGGTCCAGGGAAGTAAGGGGGGGGGGGGGGGTAGACAAAGAAGAAGAGAGCCTTCTCAGTGCTTTTTGCTGGAATAATTTAATTATTCTGGTCAACTAATTTTTAAGCAGATGAAGAAGTAAGAGTGCTATCAAAATGTAAACATACCAAATTAAACTACTGTGCCATTTTAAAAAAATCACTACTTTATATGTTTGCACTCTATACATTTCAGTGCCCTGAAGAAAATTCCCAATCACTCCAACCTAGTTGTGGCTTCAAAGGGATCTGCTGTGACTCTCCTGGAATCCATGCTTCTGGATTGATGTTTCTTGCAGGTACTGGGCCTTAGGGAAACAGGGGCCAGACAAGCTGCCTGGAACAGCCATGTGTGAAGCTTTCCCTCCCCCTGACCTTACCCCAGACTTCCTCCACTAGGAAACCAGCTGTTGGCCAAGCTCCTCTCCCCACCCCTCCCCTGGGCAGCTGGCTTGGAGCCCATGACCAGGGCAGACCTTTTCCCCAGTGTTAGACCCACTGCAGAGGCTTCTGAGGGGGCAAGAAAGAGGTTACAGGGTCACTTCACAGGGGCAGGGGGGAGAGGTAGGGCAGGTAGGGATCCTTCTTTCTACCCCATACCACACTCCTGATGCAGGCTCTGGTCAGAGGCTAAGGAAACATGTCTGTGAAGTTGATTAGGGAGAGAAAAAAGAATGGAGGCCATTGGGAGCCAAAGGTGGAGGAAGCGAGCCAGAAATTCTCTCCTCCCTCCCAGGCTATGAACGTCCATTCCATTTTGAAAAATTGTTGCTCATAGACAAAGACGGAGTAGCTGAGTAATTAGAAGAGATGAGTAATGTCATGGTATTGACTGCTCAAGTGAGCCAGCTGGAGCCTGGCAGCCCAGGGCTGGCACATGTGGCCATATGGGGGGGAGAGGAGAGCTCCAGAGCCTTGGAAATAAGGCACAGTGCAAAGGGAGACCAGGGTTCCCATCCCAGCTCTGCTACCACCTAGTTTTGTGACCCCAGGCAAGTCATAACTTCTTGGTGCCTCAGTTTCCCCATCTATAAAAGGAGAATAAGCAAAATACTTATCCTACTTCACTAAGTTATGTATGTATTGGGGCAGCTAGGTGGTGCAGTGAATAGAGCACCAGCTCTGGAGTCCTGAGTTCAATTTTGACCTCAGACACTTGACACTTAACTAGCTGTGTGACCTTGGGCAAGTCACTTAACCCCAATTGCCTTGCCTTCCCCTCTCCAAAAAAAATTATTAAAAAACATAATAATAATTTTTAAAGTAACAATAATAATTCATATTTCTTCACACTGGTAAAAGGACTAGATTTGGAGTCTGACTGAGGACCTGGGTTCAACCCCCAGCTTTGCTACACAGAATCTGTGACTTTGACCACTCTGGACCTGTTTCCTCTCCTGTAGAATGAGGGGGAGGTGGACTAGAGGACCCCCTCCAGCTCTTTATTATTTTTATCCTCTTTATCATCAGCTGTTTCTCTAACATTCGCAGACCATCTCCCACGACGAATGTAATCAAACCAATCCATGAAGGCCAGGTGGAAACTTCTAAGGCCTGCGCTACATCCTAACTCGATTTCAAAGGCCATCTGTATCCCTGAGAATGGCTTGGTGGGGCAGGTATACAATGAAGCTGGGACCTAAGGAGCCAGAGGCTTGGGCTGACTGACAAGCAAGGACAAGCAAGTCACTGAGCCCATCTGGGCCTCATCTTCACCTTCTTTTCTGGGAAAGGAGAGAGCTGGGCCGGCTTACCTGTAATGTCCCTTCCAGTTCTGTCTCTGTTTCTTGGCTTACCTGTAATGTCCCTTCCAGTTCTGTCTCTGTTTCTTGTAAATTTCCTCTCTCCCAACAGATCAACATTGGGAGGAAGGAGGTAAAGAACAGACGGTCAGAGTCAGTCTGCTCTATGGTAGAGTTGGGGGCCACCACTGTGGGGGGATCGCAGAGGACTTGAGAAGGCCCATTTTCTTTCTTTTCTTATTTTGATTTTTTTGGTAGGGGGAAGGCAGGGCAATTGGGGTTAAGTGACTTGCCCAAGGTCACATGGCTAGTAAGTATTAAGTGTCTGAGGCCAGATTTGAACTTAGGTCCTCCTGACTCTATTCACTGGGCCACCTAGCCACCCCTTGAGAAGGCCATTTCAAGTGAGGGGAAACTCTCTCTCCAGCTCAATGAGAGCTGAATTTCCTTTAAGGCAGGGATTCCTGACTTTTTGTGTGTCCTGGCCCCCTTGGGTAGTCTCATGAAACCTACGGACCCTTTCCCAGAGTGTTTGTAAATGTATAGAATGAAATATACAGGCTTACAGAGGAAACCAATTATATTTAAATATGGTTAGCAAAATAGTTTTTTTTTTTTTGGGGGGGGTTGCCTTTTGGAGGGCAATTGGGGTTAAGTAACTTGCCCAAGGTTACATGGCTAGTTTTGTGTATGCGTGTGCGTGTGTGTGTGTGTGTTAAGTGTCTGAGGCCGGAACTGAACTCGGGTACTCCTGACTCCAGGGCTGGTGCTTTACTCAAGCGAAATAGTTTTAAAGGCTAATTTCAGAGATGCTAAGCTAAGAGCACCTGCTAAGGGATATCCACACATAAACTTCCAGGCAATAGCTTTAATTACCCCTAATGGACAGAATTTCAAGCAGTGTTCAAAATTAGGTGAGTATTTCAAAGCCAAAAGGGGAAAATATTTAGGTTAGGGCCGCCTTCCCAAGGCACTTTAGGTTAAAATATGGAGGCCATAGGCTTTGTCTACTGGTAGGCTGGGCTCAAGTGAGCTTGAAACTTCAGATCAAAACACATCAGAAATGAAAAGGATGATCAGAAGAGCCTTTGGTTCAACTCTCCTGTTTTGTAAAAGGAGATACCAAAGTTCAAACAGGAGAAATGATTTACCCAAGGTCACACAGTTGGTTGATAATGTAACATCCCTCCTGACATAAGGATACAGATGATTTTTAAGGATATTTATTACAAAATTTCTTAGACATAGCAGGAAAACAGGGGTGAAATGAGAGTATGGATAGACTCTTTCATGGAACCTCTCTAAGTCATGCCCCTGTCCTGGGAACATCCATTTCTGACTCATTTTGTTCTACCTTCATACTGGTGGGTTCTTCCTTCCTCAAGGGGAAATAACTCAGGATTGCTAAAGCCCATACCAATATGCTTTCCTTCTACACGAGTCAGTCACACTGATACCATCAACTCTTTCACAAGAAACATTTACTAAACAAGATGGCAGAAACAAGAAAGACATTTACTTAATAGAAGGTAAAAGCAAAAAATCAAGCTTCAAGAGTCCACCCATAAACCTGGATACATGAGTAGAGAAACCCATATGCCTGTGAAAACTCTGGATTGAGTGGAGGACTCTTGAGAGGGGCTATGAGGATTATAGATTAAGGCTGGAAGATAGCTTATCTTTGGGAGGAGAATTCAGACTTTGTTCAGGGGACAGTAAAGGGAAGAATTTACTCAACTCCTCTTGCTCACGCTTGGCTTGCCTAATAAAGCGACTATGATCTCATTTTAGGTTTATAAGTATGAGGAAGATCACGGGATTTAAGACTACATGGGATTGTAGAGGTCATCCATGTCTCCATCTTTGTCCCCTTAATCCAGCCTCTGGCTTCCTCTCCAAGGAACCAGACTCCTGATAGGTGAAAGTTCTAGTCCCATACCATGGCTCCCGGACCATCTGCATTCCAGGGCATCACGTGTCTGTCTAGCCCCTCCCTGCTCTCTACCTCAAGCTCTGGGAATTATAATCAAAACAATGGTATCATTCCTGAAAAGGATGAGTCAATAAATCACCCTAGGGCTCTATTCATCATCCCAGAGATATCCCAGTCCAAAACATCCTTCTCCGGTTCACACTTCCCAGGAAGTACAGTCTTGGCCTATTAGAATGCACATTTTGCGGGGGTAGGGAGCCTCTTGCTTTTATCATTTGTATCCAAAGCACTTTGCCTAGAAGCCTAGTAAGTGCTTCTTTTCACTCATCTTATCCAACCTTCTCATTTTCATAGATGAGGACAATTTTTTAGTATCATCGGAAAAAGTCTCAGTACATTCTTCTCTACTCAGTGGCCTAATAAATAACCCAGTATTTCAAACTGTATCACTCAGAGAAAGAAATCCAAGCTATCAATAGCCATATGAAAAAAAAAAGACACTAAATCACAATAGGAAAATGCAAATTAAAGCAACTATAATATACTCACTACATCCTCATCAGATGGGCTGAGATAGCAAAAAAGGAAAATAACAAACACTGGAAAGACCTTGGGAAAACAGGTACATTAGAGTATGGAAGGGAGGAAGAGACAAAGGGAATGAGGGAGGTAGAAAAGAGAGAATACCAGGAGGGAGAAAGAGACAGACAGAGAGAGAGAGAGGGAGGGAGGGAGAGAGGAAGAAGAAGGAGGAGGAGGAAGAGGATGGAACTGTGAAGCAATTCTGGAAAGCAATTTGGGATTATGCCTAAAAAGTGATTAAACTGTGCATACCCTTTGACCCAGATACTGCTACTAGGTCTACACTCAAAACAGACCAAATAAAGAAATCAAGGACCCATGTGTACAAAAATATTTACTTTATCTCTTTTTGAAGTGGTGAAAGATTGGAACCTGAGGGGATGCCCATCAGTTGGGAAATGGAATATGATTGTGCTATAAGAAATGATGAAGAAGATGATTTCAGAGAAACCTCGAAAGGCTTATATGATCTGATACTAAGTGAAGTAAGCAGAAGCAGGAGAACAATTTATATAATGATAACAATATGGTAAAGGTAAACATCTTTGAAAACCTTAGAAACTCTGATTAAGACAATAACCTAGGTGGCACAGTGAATAGAGCACCGGCCCTGGAGTCAGGAGGACCTGGGTTCGGATATGGCCTCGGACACTTAACACAAAAATTAGCTGTGTGACCTTGGGCAAGTCACTTAACCCCAATTGCCCTCCAAAAAGCAAAAAAAAAAAAAATTCTAAGACAATAACTAAACAATGCTCCCCACCTCCAGACAGAGAGTAGATGGACCCAGAGGATAGACTGAGACTTATGTTTTTGTTAGTTTGTTTGTTTTTTGTTTTGGAAATGGCCAATGCAGGCAATTTGTTTTCCTTGTCCATATGTGTGTGTGTTTTATATATATAGATACAGATATAGACATAGGGTGTAGCTGGGTGGCACAGTGGATAGAGTGCTGGCCCTGGAGTCAGAAGGACCTGAGTTAAAATCTGATCTCAGACACTTCCAAGCAGTGTGACCCTGGGCAAGTCACTTAACCCTGTTTGCCTCCATTCCTCATCTAAAACATGAGCAGAGAAGGAAATGGTAAACCACTCCAGTATCTTTGCCCAGAGAACCACAAATGAGGTCACAGAGTCAGAAAGTCAGACAATGACTGAAGCAACCCAGCGGCAACAACACACACACACACACACACACACACACACACTATATACGTATATATTTTTATAAATTGTTTTCATTTTAAGTTTTCTTATTAAATTTGTTTTTCTTGATCTCTCAATGATAGAAGGGAAGGAAATAAGAATTTATGTAACACCTACTATGTACAAGGCACTGTGCTGTATTTTTTTTTTTTACAAATATTATCTCATTTGATATTCACAGCAACCCTGAGAGACAGGTGCTATTATCATCCCCATTTTGCAGATGAGAAAACCTAGGGAAAGAGGTTGTCTCTGAGGTCAAATTGAATTTAGATCTTCCTGACTCTAGGCCTAGCACTTTGTCCACTTTGCCACTAGGTGCCTCAGGATCAGGAGAGAGAGAGATAGAGACAGAGACATACAGAGAGACAGAGAGAGACAGAGATGGAGAGAGACAGAGAGAGAGAATTAAATTCAATTTTCTTTAAACTAAATGCAAGTGTTAAACTGAGTTTCCTTTTTTTTGGGTCCTTGCAAACTGCACTCAGAAAACCTAACGAAGCCACAACTGTTTAGAAATGTCTCTTGGATCCCTTCCAAAGTGTGAAGCAAACATCCCCCTTTGCCTTGATTTAGTCACCTCCAACTGTGGACATCGTAATACACTTTACCCAAGTGCTTGGGGAAGCTCCAGAAGAGGTTGTGACCAGGTGAAGGTGGGCAGAAGGCTCCTCAGTCAGGTGATAGCTCAGACTGATGCAGGGTAGAGGTCATATTCTCTCACTGCTAAAAGAGAATAACTGACAATTTCTTGAACTGTCTTGATGGTATTTTTCTTTTTTAAAAAATTATTTATTTTTAGTTTTCAACACTTACTGTTATGACTGAGAATTCTAAATTTTCCCCCTCTCCAAGATATCAAGCAATCTGAAAAAGACTCTACTTAGACAATCATATTAAACATATCCACATTAGTCATGTTGTGAAAGGACAATCAGAACAAAAGGGAAAAATTATGAGAAAGAAAAAGAAAAGAGAGAAAATAGTATGCTTCAATCTACACTCTGACTCCATAGTTCCTTCTCTGGGTGTCAATAGCATTTTCCATCATTAGTCTTTTGGAATTGTCTTAGATTCTTGCATTGCTCAGAAGAGCTAAATCTATCAAAGCTGGTCATCATACAATCTTGCTGTTACTGTATACTGTATATGTTCTCCTGGTTCTGCTCACCTCAATCAGCATCACTTCATGTAAATCTTTCCAGGTTTTTCTGAAATCTATCTCTTCATCATTTCTTATGGAACAATAGTATTCCACTACATTCATATACCACAACTTGTTCAGTCATTCCCCAATTGATGGGCATCCCCTCAATTTCCAATTCTTTGCCACTACAAAAAGAGCTACTATAAATATATTTTGTACATGTGGGTCCTTTTCCCTTTTTTATGACGTCTTTTGGGATACAGCCCAAGTAATGGTATTGCTGAATCAAAGGGTATACACAGTTTTATAACCCTTTAGGCATAGTTCCAAATTAGTCTCCAGAATGGTTGATCAGTTCACAACTCCAGCAAAAATGCATTAGTGTTCCAATTTTCCCATATCTCCAATATTTATCATTTTCCTGTTTTGTCATGTTAGCCAATCTAAGTGTGATGTGGTACCTCAGAGCTGTTTTAATTTGCATTTCTCTAATCAGGGATGACAGAGCATTTTTTCATATGACATAGATAGCTTTAACTTCTTCATCTGAAAACTGTTCATACATATGTGTGTGTATATATATATATATATGTATATATATATATATATTTTTTAAGACATCGGGGTTAAGTAACTTGCTCAAGGTTACACGGTCAGTTATTTCTGGGTGTGGTGCTAAGTATCTGAGCCCAGATTTGATCCCCAGGTCATTCCAACACTGGAGTTGGTGCTCTTACTCGCTGAGCCACCTGGCCACCCCTAAACAATTGGGGTTAAGTAACTTGCTCAAGGTCACACGGCCAGGTGTTTCTGGGTGGGTGCTAAGTGTCTGAGCCCAGATTCGATCCCCAGGTCATCCTGACACTGGAGCTGGTGCTCTTACTCGCTGAGCCACCTGGCCGCCCCCACACATATTTTAATATAATACTAATTGGGGAATGACTTGTTTTCTTATAAATTTGACTCCATTCTCTACATATCTGAGTAATGAGATCCCAACAGAGACATTGGTTATAAAAATTGTTTCCCAGCTTTCCACTTCTCTTCTAATCTTGGCTGCATTGGTTTTGTTTGTGCAATTTTTTTTAAATTTAATGTATTGATGGCAATTTTCTTGTTCAAAAGGTGAAGGAATCAACAGGAGACATTTTCTATGCTTCTCACCATACAGGGAAGAATCTTTTAATGGGGTGGAAATGATGGGAACCTTTATAGGGAAAGGAGGAAAAGAAAGTAACCACTCT
The DNA here is from genome assembly GCF_028583685.1 of Petaurus breviceps papuanus. Lineage (NCBI taxonomy): Eukaryota > Metazoa > Chordata > Mammalia > Diprotodontia > Petauridae > Petaurus > Petaurus breviceps. The sequence continues at coordinate 17,386,940 of NW_027185697.1, read as the reverse complement.
ATCTTAGAACTTGTGAACTTCAAGAAGAAAGCTCTGGGTGTATAATCCAAAGTTCTTGTTGCTGTTGCTTAGTCTACTCATGTCCAAGTCTCCATGACCCCATTTGGGGTTTTCTTGGCAGAGATACTAGAATGGTTTGCCATTTCCTTCTCCAGCTCATTTTACAAATGGAGAAACTAAGGTAAATAAGAGTTAAGTGATTTGCTCATAGTCACACAGCTAGTAAGTATGTGAGGCTGGATTTGAACTCAGGAAGATGAGTCGTTCTGACTCCAGGACCAGCACTCTACCAACTTTAGCCATCTAGAGACCCCTGCACTCCAATGTACATGTAAACCCAACATGCATGAGGTTCAAAGAATAAGTGACACAAAGTGTGGACTTCACTTACCTTAGGAATGCATAACTATACAAGATAACAAAAGGTTACCCAGTTCAAGACTTTTATTACTTTATAAAGTTAAAAAGATAGCAGGGTTAGTGAAAGAACTGATAAATAGAAGTATGTATAGAATGCTTTTATGTATGTGTGTACATATGTATGCAAACACATATTTGTGTCTAATGGTAGCCATCTCTAGGCAGGGGGTACAGAAGGGAAAAAAAAGGAAAAAACAAATTTAAATGATAATTTTATTGTATGTTTATAAGAAATAGCAAGTTGCATATAATAGATTTGCATTTCCATGTACAGTCATCTTTTTCAAAAATTATACTGTTAAAAAATTATACTGTTATGGAAATGCTTGTTTTGTTCTATAAATTCAAAATAAAATAAATAAATAATTTAAAAATTAACACAGCAGGGCCTAGGGAGTCCTGGTAGAACTGGCACTTTTCATCAAACCACAGAAATTCAGTAAATTTAAGTTTTATCTTGACTTTAGTCAAGATCATTATTTTAAAACACAATCATTTCCTAATACATTGAGCCCTCCCTTGTAGCTAAAAAAACAAACCTGTAACACAAAAAGTGACCTTGTCTCACACATGCACCATTCCAAGTCATGGTCCCCCACCTCTCTACTAAGGCGCATCGAGGGTTCTCAGACTGAGATGGAGCTTTGCATTTGGTTGACTTGAGTGACCTCTGACAACATCTTTAACATCAAGAGGAAAACTGAGCATACTGTGACATCCATCCTAGGTTTGGGAAAAGCAGATTTTAGGAGACTCAGAGAAAAGGATCTCATGGACAAAAACTTCTGTGGAAATCAGCTTGGAAGGAATGGGAAATGTTCGGTCTTCTTTGCTACCCCCTCATACGAAGAAGTGGCTTTCTTCCTTGCTTAGGCAAACCCTTCTACCTGCACTAGGGATTCCATTCCTCCTTTAATCCATTGCTTCCTCTGTCATTCCCACACCCTCACTTATCTTCAATGTCCCCAAGCCAAATAAATATTCCCATGTCTCTCTTATCCTCAAAAAACCTTCACTCGACTCTTAGATGGTTTGTTCGGTCCTAACTGTTCTCCTAACCTCCAGCCTTGGACATCTCAAGCTGGATGTCTCATAGACATGTCCAAAAATGAACTCATCATCATTACCCCTCAAATCCTTCCCTCTTCCTAATTCCCTGTTACTGTGGAGGGGATCACTAATCTCCCAGTCACCCAGCCTCAAAACTCAGGTGCCATTTTTTACTCCTCAGTCTCTTTTGTTGACAGATCTCTTAGTGTATACTTTCATAGGGCAGCTAGTCTGGAGGACTTATCTTCCTGAGTTCAAACCTGGCCTCAGACACTTAACTACCATGTTTCCCCGAGGACTGTCTTATAATTTTTTTTTGGACAGAAAAACACCAGAGGGCTTATTTTCAGGGGAGGGCTTATTTTAACGAACATTGACAGCAATTTTAATAAACAGGTAAATGTGAACAAAAAAATGTACCTTTATTCAATAATGAATTCAATAAAGAACAGGATGACGTGCTCATTGCTGCAGCTCTGATTGGATGCAGCTTGGAGCGCGGCGTGCGTTTCACCCGGGGTGGGGGGAGGACGGTGCATACAGAGGGTACCGTAATGTAGCGTGTAGTGCAGGGGATCACCTTCACTACAGTAGCAATCTCAATAGGGCTTATTTTTGGGGGAGGGCTTATTTTAGAGGAATCTTACACAGTAAGGGGAGGGCTTATTTTCGGGATAGGTCTTATTATCAGGGAAACATGGTAGCTATGTGACCCTGGGCAAGTCACTTAACCCTGTTTGCCTTAGTTTTCTCATCTGTCAGACTAACTGGAGAAGAAAATGGCAAATTACTCCAATATCTTTGCAAGAAAATCCTAAATAGAGTCATGAAAAGATGAATATGACTGACTGAACAAGAGTATATTTTCATAACATCTCTTATATATACCTCCTTCTGTGAGGTCCCCAGCCTCACTGTCTCCTCCAGAGCCATCTGGGTCCAGTGACCAGTTATTCATCAGGACAACTGTAGATGAACCAGGATGCAGTGGGAGACCCTGGCCTTTTCAGGTACTCACTTAGAGTGAGTTTGGGCAAGGACAATGTATTGTGGTCCAGTCTATGAAGTTCAGAGTGAACTGGATTTAAGGTTTTGTGAAAGAAAGAAAGCAAGAAAGAGAAGGGGGGGGAGAAAGAGGAGAGAAAAGGAAAGAGAGAGAGAGAGAGAGGGAGAGAGGGAGAGAGAGAGAGGAGAGAGGGGAGAGAGAGACAGAAAGACAGAGAGAAGGAAAGAAAGAAATCTAGCCAGTAAACCCCAAGTTACTGGGCAGCCTTTTATTTTTTTTGCTTTTTGGAGGCAGTTGGGGTTAAGTGACTTGCCCAAGGTCACGAGGCTATTTTGTATGTGTGTGTGTGTGTGTGTGTGTGTGTGTATCAGCAATGCCATATTCACAATGCCTATAGAGATTACAAATATGCTGATATAATTATCCATTAGAAAATACGTCATGTTTGCCATATGAGGAAATAAACTAGAAAATTTATTAAGATACCAAAAGACTGAGTCCCAAAACCAGAAAGTGAAAGCCATCAGAGTAGTTATGACATTGGCACAGGTAGATAAAGTAGAAAGCACCCACATTTTCAAGCCTTTAAAACAGAACAGGCTACCTCAGGCAAAGGTCCTCCTCTCCCCACGCACAGCAACCACCCAGCGTCCTGGAAGCGCACTCCCAGCAGCTCCGGCCCCTGGCAGTCCTCAGCAGGAGTCCTTAGCAGAAAGTCCTTAGCAGTTCTAACTCAAAAAAGGGCTTCGCGCTGCCACTGCCTCTGCTGCTGCCGCCGTCACCACCACCGCCAGCCACCGAAGGAACGCTAGCTTGGCTTCCGCTTCCTCTTGCTCCGCCCCTTCCTGCTACGTCAGCAAGTCCAACGGGGCATGGAAGATCTTTAAATCCCATAACCCTTACAGTGTGTGTGTTGTGTCTGAGGCTGGATCTGAACCCAGGTCCTCCTGACTCCAGGGCCAGTGCTCTATTCACTGTGCCACCTAGCTGCCCTGATTTACCTTCCTTTGGAGAGGAGAAGAAGGAGGGAGAGGGAGAAGGAAACGGTGACTAGCTGGGAAGTACAGTATAAACCAAAGTGAATAGACACGCATTCATACAAAGCCGGTAAAGGCAGACACCTTGAAATGGAGAGCCCCAGCAGCTGGGGGTCAGGAAGGCTTCATTCAGAAGTTGCTGTGTGACCTCCAGCTGAGGGCTCAGGCAGGACAAAGGCTGGAGACGGTGCTGTCTGTGAGCGGTGCCACAGCCCTGCCAGCTGCAGAGGGTCAGACCTCAGCACCGTCCGGATGCCCCTCTCACTCACTCCACCAGCACTGATAACAACATGCACACAGCATTAGAAGGCTTGCAAAGCACTTTTATACTTGTCATCGTTTGATCCTCACAGCAACCCCACGAGGTAGATTTTCCCCATTATCCCCTTTTACAGATGAGGCAAGTGAGGCTAACATCCAAACAGTGGCCAAACTTCGCCCATGTTATCTTCACAATGTGTCTCCCATCCAAGCCCTTCTTCCCACTCACACAGATCCCACCTTCTAATTAGTTTCCCTCCCGGTTCTATCCTATACACTAATTGATTTTCAGTTAGCACAGATCTGACCCCATGACTCCCCTTCTAAACCAACTCTCCAGGCTTCCTATGGCCCCAGGATGAAATACCTCCTCACCACTATTTAGCCTTTAAAGCCTATCACAGCCTAGTCCCCACCCACAATATGGGACCTAGGCTTTCAGACTCTTCTCCCCACCCTCTATTTTACAACCATGTTTAACTCTTCCTACCAGATTCTGTAGTTGGCACCCTTCTAGGTCCTCAAGCTACTTATCTATTGAAGAGCTATAGGGTAGGGGTGCTCGAGACCCCAAAATACCAACATGCTGGGTCCTGCCAAATGAATTCAACTCATCTTCTGTCAGCCAAATAAAAGTAGTTTATTGAATTATATGAAGTAGTTCACCATATTGGGTAGACTCTTAAGGAGCCTCAGTATCTGTAAGGCTTGTGTTGGACACAGAGCAAGTCTGTGCTAGAAAATTCTATGATGTTCTCACACCACATGGAGGCAAGATGGGATCTTATACACAGAAAGGTTGTGGGAAGAATGTAGGGGGTGTCTAGAGGAGGAGTGTAGGGAGGGTCTTCAGGAGGAGTCAATGAGGTCAGACTCCAGTAAATGAGTGAAGTTGCTGAAGATGACAGACAATGGTGGGCTAGACCAGTTCAAGCCGTGTAACAGTTGAGGATCAAGGGTGGGGGCTAGCTGGATAATGGAGGGCCAAGTTAGTAACAAAGATTTGGGCCAAACCACAATGACAGGCTTATGGCCTCATGCAAATGCCCCAACAAATCAGAAAATTCAATCAGAGTTCAAGGGAGTTCCCAGAGCCTGCACCTCATCATTTATAGTAATTGGCTTTCTGTGGGGGCTGCAGCCAGGTGAGGATGAAGCCCATCTGATGGTGGGGAGGGGCACTATGGGCAGAAGGATCTAGAGTCAGAGTCCAAAGGGATCTTGACAAATGAGAAAATTGGACTGAATCTCAGGAGGCAATTCAATAGGAATAAATGGGAAATCTTGCACTTGAGTACAAAATGGGGGAATTATGGATTGACATTTGTTGTTCTGAAAAGGATCTGAGGATAATAGTGGACTACAAGCTTCATACAAGTGAGCCATGGTGATGGGGTAATGGGATCTGGACCCCTAAAAGGAAAAGATCATATCTTTGAAAGCAACCCAGTCCCTGGATTTTCCTATAGATTTTAGGAGCCCAGATCTCTGGCCTCTACCCAAAGCAACTGGCCACCCCAGCCCACCAAGATCACTTAGTTTGGGTGACATTCCTTTCACTGTGGCACCTGGCCCACCCCAGACTCCTTACCACTCCTTAATCCCATCCAGATCCTTTCACTGCCCCTTTTTGAATATAAGCATCAGTCTCACCCCATTAAGTAATCTCACCCTCACTATGGGCATTACAATAAACTTTGCCTGGAATAAACTAGAAGGTCTGAGTGTGTAAATTCATTCCAGGCAGATGCTGCCCTATACTCTGACATTTTAGGGTTCCCAGCAACCCAAACTGCACCAGTAGGATGTGGTGATCAGAAAAGATAAGGAAGTTTGGGCTACATTCAAAGTGAAGAGGTTACCACTAAAGATGGTTAGGGTTGCTCTGGAGACCCCAAAATACCAACACACCAGGTCCTGCCAAATGAATTCAATTCAAGTCTTCTCAGCCAAAGAAAAGTAAAATTTATTAAGAGTTTGCTTGCATTAGACAGAGTAAGTCTGTGCTAGGTCATTCTATGGTGCTCCATGGCATGAGATGCCTAATAATTAGTTATTCAAAAGTGAAATGAGGCACTAGATCCCCTCGTTGGAGGTCCTCAGGCACAAGTTAGATAATCCACTGTCCACAGGGGCAGAGTGTGAAGCTCTTTCTGATACTGCTTGGACTCCATGGCTGCCCCCATCTCTTTCGACTCCCAAGTCTGCGGTTTCTCAAATGGCTTCCATTTAGTCATCTTGGGGTTGCATCCTGCAGAAATGATTGTACTGTTTTCCGTTGTCACAGCCCGAGGTCCTGGACAAGGCGCTGCCCCTGGTCCCAGACCCAGGGCTCACAGATAACATTCCCCACAATGCAGAAGGACCTAAGAATCCTATTCCAAGCAATTCTCTCTGTTTGGAATTAACAACAGGCTCTAACGAGCTCCCCCGGTACTGAAGGATTACTTCCCTGTTTGTGGCAATAAACATAGGCTCCTTAGAAAGTCATAGAAAAATGTCCTCTAATTCTTTTGTTTTCCTTTAGTCCTAGTTCTGTTCTGGGGAGGGTTCAAGTGGATGGTTTGCAACCTTGGTGACATCCTTAGCTCCTCACCTCCCCCCCTCCAGTCAGTTTCCAAATCTTGTTGCTCTTTTCCCCCCCTATATTTCTTGACTGTGTCTTCTTCTCTACATTTACCCTACCCCCGCTGTGGTACAGGCCCCCCTCACTCCTACCTGGACTATTGCAGCCGCTGCTGGTAGGTCTGCCTTCCACAAGGCTCTTCCACTCCAACCCATCCAAAGAGATCAAACCATGTCAGCCCTAGTCAACAAACTCTAGATGCTCCTTATCATTTTTAGGATCAGATTCCATTGTTGGGCATTTAAAACGGCTTTCTCTTGGCCCCTTCCTATCCTTCCAGCCTTCTCCCACATTATTCCCTTCCCATGCACTCTCTAGCCTTCTTGCTTCTAACATACATGATGCTTCATTTCCAGTCTCCACGCCTTTGCAACTGGTTGCCCCAGCCCCAGCTCTGTCTTTTAGAATCCCTGACGTTTTTCAAGATTCAGCCCAAACTCTTCCCTTCTCTGGGGAGGCCTTTCCTGGTGCCACCAGCCAACCACCAGTGATCTCAGATCACACTGCAGCTACAGCGACTGCCCTCCAGCCTGGCACCTCCACCTCCTCGTTGGACATCCTGAACTGGATGCCTTGTAGACATCTTAAACTCAACAAGTCAAAACGGAATTCCTATTTTCCTCCCCAGAACTCCCTTCTTTCTAACTTGACATTGCTGTTGAGGAATCCAACAGCCTCCCAGTCAGCCAGAAGGGAAGGGAGGAGAGGGGAGGGGAGGGGAGGGTTTCCAATCCACTGCCAAGTCTTGTCATTTCTATCTTCTTAATAGCTCCTGCAGATGGCCCTTCCTCTGCCGGCACCTGCTTGGCACCTCAAGTCTGCAGTAGCCCCCTGAGTAGTCTGCCCACCTCGAGCCTCTCCAGTCTGTCCTCCACACAGTTGTCAAAGTGATCTTGGTCTGACCATGTCAGCCCACCAGCACCAGCAGCACCCACCATTCAGGAAACGCTGCTTACTCTCTGCTGCCTCCAGGATCAAACAGAAAGCCTTCTGTTTGACTGTCCCCTCCCCGTCCCCCAACCCCATCCCCATGCACTCTGTGATCCAGTGACACCAGCCTCCTCACACACACAGTCTCCATGCACTCCGTGATCCGCCCGCCTCCTCGCCGTTCCTCACACCCACATTCCATCTGCACATCGGCCTTTCTCAGCACAGTCCCCCAGGCCTGGGGATGCTCTCTCTCCTCATCTCTGCCCCCTGCCTACCCCTAAGCTCCCTCCAGCTCCTGCCCCAATCCCACCTTCTGCAGGAAGCCTGTCCTAGCGCCTTCCCTTCCTTCACCGACTCCCATTTAGCCTGCGTGCTCTCGTTTGAACAGACGTTTGCACGTGGAGTCCCCCGTAAGGAGAGCTCCTTGAGACCAGGAACTGTTTGCCTTTCTTTGTAACCCCGGCGTCTAGATCGGCGTCAGGCACGAATAGAAGCGTTTAATGAATGTTGACTGATGGGTGGACGGACCAGGACGTAACTCCCAGATCCCTTCCCGAGCCGGCCTTATTCCCCGGCCGTACTCCAAGTAGAGAGAGCGCCCGCCGGGGGGGAGGGCGGGAATTTCCGTCCCTGGAACCCGGCTGAACAGATGGACAAAACCACGCCTTCACCTGGATTGGTTTTGCAGGCGGTCCCCCGATGGCACCCATCGCTCCTCCTCACAACCTCCCCCCTCTACCTCTCCTCCACCAGGGATTTTGATAGGGCTTGTCAGTGGTCTGCCCAGAGGCTCCTCCACTCAGCGCCTAGGAACAGCCCAAACTCACACTCCCTCCCCTGGCCGCCACTCCCCCTCCCTGGGTGGTCTCTCCTATCAGAACGAGCTCCAAGAGCCAAGCGAAGGTCTCGCTTTTGTCTGTCTATCCCCAGCGCTCAGAAACACTGCCAGGCACATAGTAAACACTTCAGGAAAGCTCGCTGGTTCTCCATTCATGTATCCCGCCTCTGTCCACCCACTTATCCATCCATCCACCCATCCACCCATGTTTCCGTCCGTTCGACTGTCAGTCCATTCATCCATCTACCCACCCGTCCGTCCTTCTGTCTCTCCATTCATCCATCTACCCACCCACCCACTCATCCTTCCGTTCGTTCTTCCATCTATTCATCCATCTATCCCCCCACCTCCCCACCCATCCGTCCGTCCGTCCGTCCGTCCGTCCATCCACCCCTCCACCCCTCAGTCCCTGCGTTCGTGCGAGCATGCATGCACTCATTCACGCTCCGCCGGCAGCCTGGCTTGCCTCCCTCCCCCACACACTGGTTCTCCCCGCACCCGCCCGGGCCCGCAGGGGGATCGTGCGCGTTTGCGTTAGGGTTAGGGTTAGTTAGAAGCGCTCTTCGTTCCTGTAGCTGACCCTCCGCCTCTCCTGTACGGTCCAGCCCCACACCCCATTTACCCCACTGGGGCTAGAGTAGCTGGTTTCCGTAGCTAAGCTCCAGGTCCAGCTTACCTCCCTCCCCTTCCCAAGCAGGGCCTCCTGTGGGGCGGGACCCCAGCTCATACCACTGCCCTCCCAGCCAATCAGCTTCGTTCGCAGCCCTGAGCCTCCCTTTTCCACTCCAGGGAACCTGCAGCCGGAGATCCGGCCCTCACTGTGGCTACGTGTGTGTACGTGGGGCCCGTAAGCCCCACGTGGAGAGATAGAGACTGCAGCGGGGTGGGTGGCCGCGGGCGTCTGGCCAGCCGGGCGCGGAAGGGGCCAGCAGGCAGAGCATCCCCTGCCAGCTCCAGCGCCCTGGCATTACTAAGAGGGTTACCAGAGCTCTACTGACAGCGGGCTTCTGGCTAGAAGGGAGCGGGGGCGTGCAGGCTCGGGGGGGGTGGGGGGAGCGCTGAGCCAGCCCCAGGCCACCCGAAAGAGACCGAAGCGAGCGCCGAGCTGGCCTTGGAGAGAGGTCTGGGTTCAGGTCCCTGCTCCCTGCCCCTTAGTACTGAACTGCCTGGTGACCTTAGGGGGTTCAGAGGCCTCATCTTTAGTAACTCCGGGATTGGACTCGAGACTAGATGTCGGGTGGGGTGGATAGAGCTTCCCTGCGGCCAGGGGCCGGCCACCCTGGTCCTTCATCGGGGATGCCCCAAGGCCCACAGAGCACGAGCGGCAGCGCCAAAGCTGTGCGCGGACCTCCTTCCCCCAGACCAGGAGAACTTGTTGGGCAGCCAGGGCAGCCCGAACAGCTGACGCAACCCTCCCCTGACATTCCCCCAGAAGCCTGCTTTCCCCATAGCGTCAGTCCCAGCCTCCATCTGGCCCCAGAGGCAGAGCAGGCTCAAAGGTCCGGCCCCACGGGTGCTGGACCAGCTCCTGCCGTCACCCTCAGGCCAAGAAATCAGGCCCCCGGCTCCCTAGCTTGCCTCCCTCTGGGCCAGGTGAGGACTAACCCAGAGACTGCAGCCAGACTGGTTGGCAGCAGTGGGCAGAAGCAGACAGTCCTGAGGCCACTCAGAAGGGGGCTGCCTCTGTCTCCATCCTCTGGGCCATCAGATGCTCAGACGGCCTAGGGGCTCCTGTCTTGGACTTGACAGAATTACAACCAAAGAGGGAGCTGTGATTCAATGGGAAGTGTCTGAGGCTCTGGGTTCAAACCCCACCTCTGAAAGTCGCTCAACTCCCTGCTTCTTAATATGCCAAGTGGGTGGGTGGGTGGGCGTTGGAAGGCAGGATCTCTAAGATATTTCCCAGCTTTGGAGCTCTAATGAAACCCCAACAGATCATAAACCGAGAGCTGGAAGAGGCCCGAGGCCACCTACTCTCCCCCTTCCCCCGTGTTACAGAAGCACAAAGACTGGCCCAAGGTCCCACAAACAGTAAGCCGCCAAGCAGGAATTCAAACCTGGGTCCTCCCAAACAAGGACTCCGCCCAGGATGAGCTGAGTTTGCTAGGATTTCATCCCCATCCTCATGAGCCTGGGACCCCCCTCTGAGGGCACAGACCCAGCTGAGACAGGACGCCACAGCCCCCCCCCCCCCCCCCCTTCCTTTCCTCTCCCCCCCCCCCGACACCCCCCCGCCCCCACCCCCCCCCCCCCCCAGCTTCCTTTCCTTCACAATCACACCAGAGGACAGGCAAGTCCGCAGCTTGCGCAAACTCCACAAACGTGAATTAAGCATCTGCCATAGGCTGTACACTTATATTTGACCTTTATAGATGGCAGCCACAGGAGCCCCACCCTCCTGCTCCTCCTCATCCCTCCAACCCCTGGCCCCATCCCCAGGAGCTGGTACCTTGAGCCGCTCTCAGACTCACAAGACCGGGTTCGAGTCCTGCCTCTGACACTACCAGGGTGACCCTGGGTCGGTTTCCCTGTATAAGGGTATTAACAGCACTTGAAATAGGAACTCATTTTCTAGTTCTAATATTTTTGCCTGGCGCCCCCCCCCCCCATTGGAATCCCTGCTTTCCTTCGGGACACTTCAAACACTCTTTTCCACTTGAGGCCCTTCTTGTCACAGCTATTCAGCCCACCTCCCCACCTGCCATCCCACCCCCGACACACACATACACATATAAAAGGGGCCCTTTTGTTTTGTATGTAGTGCGGGGTGTTTCCCCCCAAGTAGCAGGGGATATACTGTGACTCAAAGGGACACACTAGACATCTTGAGCTTCTCCCCGCTCCCCACTTCTTCAAGGGAGACTAATTCCTGCCAGGACGGGAAGCAGGAGGTTGAGGCCAGAAGCTCGGTCACTCCATTCTAGCAGGCTTGAATTGTATCTCTCTGCTCCCTTAAATATCTGTCCAGGCGATGTGGTTTTCAGATTGAAGCTAAATGTCTGATAGCCCAGGAAAAAGGCGGATCCAAGCCTTCTATGCAGGGGCTGACCCCTTTCCCACCATTTCCAGTTCCACAATGAACAGACATAAGAAATAGCAAAGTGTTCTTTAGCCAAGTTGATAGGAAAAGAGAAACTGGAGAAGGTATACATGGGAGATGTGCAGAGTGAAGATCTCCCCCTGGGGAGTGAGGTAATTCAGCTCTCAGAGCCCCCCAAGTCTCTAATGTAGCCAGCTGGGGGTGGGGGTGAGATGGAGGTGGCCAGCCCCTCTCCTGTTGGCTTCTTCACAGTCTCATTCTCCCGTCAGCATCCTGCAGCTGGGTTGGCATCCCATCTTCTCTCTAAGCTGGAAGCCAGAAGCCTGGAGTGCCTGAAGAGAGCACTGGGTTCTCCCCATGAGTCCCATACCAACAGGCTTTGGGGCCCCGTGGTACATGGATATGTTACATGTATCCTCATCACCCATCAGCTAGCTGATGCTGACTGACCCTAACGGGATGTCTGAAGGACTGCTTTGTGAAGGAGGTCTAGATTTATTCTTTCCTGGTCCCAGAGGCCAGAACCAAGAGGAATGGCTACAAGTTACCAAAAGGAAGATAGAGGTTTGATACCCAGGAAAAAACAGCTAACAAATGGAGCTGTCCCAAAGTGGAATGAATGGGCTGGTTTGGAGAGAATATGTCCTCCTCCCTAGAGATCTTGGGGCAAAGGCTGGCTGCTCATTTGTCTGGTCTAGTTTGGAGGGAATTCTGGGGGGTCCAGTTTGGACTAGAGGTCTTTGAGGCCCCTCTAATCTCTAGCTTCTTGTTCTTCCCAGCAACCCCCCCCTCCCCCCCAGTACTCCCACACTGGGGCTGAGGATGTCTCTCTCACATAATTACACAATGCTCTGGTTCAGTCATGATGGCTGACACTTTAAGTTCATCATGAATGGGGTTACCTGGGCTAGCCTGGGAACCTAACCCAACACTGTATTCACTTTACAATTACAATCCATGGGTTGGCCAAGGAAGCAATGGGTGGCCCAATGGGTTTTGTAAGCTATAATATTCAAAGAGCAGCTTGGTGGTACAATGGCTAGTGCACTGGACTCAAGTCAGGAAGATCTGAGTTTAAATCCTGTCTCAGACACTGAGCTGTGTGACTCCAGGCAAGTCACCTAAGCGCTCTGTGCCTTGGTTTCCCCATTTGTAAAATTAATAGCATCCTAGCTCCCAGGGTTGTTGTGAGGTTGAAATGAGTTCATGTATATATGTGCTTTGCAATCTTAAAGCACTCTATAAAATGCTAGCTATTATCATTGAGTGGAGCGTTCTACAAAAGGAAGCAAATTGAATACTGTTTCATTTTTATGCCTAATGACCCATTTTGATCTCAAAAGAGCTGAGAAAATACATGTCACTAAAACACGAAAATGCATTTTCCTTCCTTGTTGGCAGTTATGAATGTGGAATATTGCAGACTGTCAGCCCTGGTTGCATTTGGTTGGTATTTTCCCAACTGTTTCTTTTCCCTCTTTTTCATCTTTGTTATAAGAGACAGCTCTCTGGGGAGGGGACGGAAAAGGGACAGAGTTAGGAAGGAAAGCAAGGTGAAAATTAAAGCTACCATTAAACATGGTTTTAAAGAAGGGAGTGTAGGCTTCCCATTCCAGACATCCTTCCCAGACAAGCTACGAAAAAAGAAAGGGTTTCCTTGTTCCAGTTGGTCATGATGGTTTGCTTCCCTTTCTGCAGGGACGGCTGCTTGGCACCTAGGAAGCATTTCGTACATTCCTGTTTCCTTCACGGTGGCCCTGCCCTCACGGTGCTTACATTTTATTAGACACAGGCCCCATTGCCCTATCGCCCAGCAATTTGATGGACAGATATTGTGGAGAGAATTATTTTCCCTGCAGGGTTCACTCAGAACTTTATGTGTATTTCTCTAATGTACCTACTATACATACTACTGAGTATTACAGTGCATCAAAGGTAGGAAGGAAATAAGCATTTACTAAGGGCCTACTATGTGCCAGGCCCTGTGTTAAGCCCTTCACAGTGATTATCTCCTTTGATCTTGACCACAACCCTGGGAAGAAAGTCTTAAAATTACATTATCACTTGAGTAGCAATGGCTGGGCCTGAGAACCTGAAAATCAGGGGGAGAAAATGACTCTTCCCAGAGGACCCTCCTTCTCTCTGTGATTGGAGATCCCAACCCAGTCCTTTGAACAACCTTTACCTTGAGCTTGGAGCCTTTTTAAAATTTTTTTGCAGGAGGGAAGACAGGGCAATTGGGGTTAAATGATTTGCCCAAGGTTACATGGCTAGTAAGTGTTAAGTGTCTGAGGCCATATTTGAACTCAGGTCCTCCTGACTCCAGGGTTGGTGCTCTATTCACTGTGCCACCCAGCCACCCTGAGCTTGGAGCCTTAAAGGCAGCCTAGTCCGGTTGGGACAATGTCTCTGTGCACTGTGCTCTATGGAACGCCTACTCCCTGTCAGATCTGTTTGCATCTTTCTTTTCCCATTCCATTTATTCACTGAGATCTAATTTCCTCCTGTGGACACTGCATCCCTCAATACCTTCCAAATATTGATTTCATTCCCATTGTTTCACTCGTGGCCTGGATGTCACAGTCATGGTGGGGAAGTCAGAGTACTCCCAGCTCCCCAAGGACACTGCCACTGCCCGTCTACCACGCAGTAACCTCTGCTCTCCTGATGTCCACAGATTAGCTCTTGATTCCGACATCTGCCTTCCTTCCTTCCTTCCTTCTTTCCTCCCTCCCTCCTTCTCTCCCTCCCTC
>NW_027185697.1:17347385-17372966 GCF_028583685.1 Petaurus breviceps papuanus | reverse complement strand
TTCCTCCCTCCCTCCTTCTCTCCCTCCCTCTCTCCCTTCCTCCTTCCCTCCCTCCCTCCCTCCTTCTCTCCCTTCCTCCTTCCCTTCCTTCCTTGCTGAGCTCAATATTCAATATCTGGTCCACAGTATTTCTGCCTACCCCAGCTCTCGGCCTTACACTGGAGAACTCCAACATACTTAGTGATATTCCCTCAAGTGTCCTGACTCCCCAGTCCCTCAGCCAATGTCATTCCTAGCTCCCACTTCCCTCCAGTGGCACACAGAGACGGCCATGCCCTTGATGTTGCCATCCTCCACAAAGGCACCGCCTTCAGGTTCATGAGCTCTGAGATTCCTTTATCGGGTCATCAGCGTCCATAATTCCATCCTTCCTTGTGCCTGACAATCCCAAACCCTGTTCTTCCTCCCCAGTGTGAGCTCCATCCCCTTCTCTCCAGGCAGCTTCCACCCTAGCTCAGGCCTTTCACACCTTTGGCCTGGATTACTGCAACAGTCATCTGATGTTTCTTCCTGCTCTCCAATACATCCACCACGATGCTAAATGATATTCATAAAACACAGATTGATGTGACATCTCCTACTCAAAAATGACTTCTAATTGCCTTGGGGAAAACAAATACAAACTCCTCTGCCTGGCACAGTCTCCATCCAGTCTGACTGGTCTGCTAGCTGTTCCTATTACGACATTGCACCTGCCTCCTCCAAGTTTTTTACGAGCACCTGGAATGCGTCTCTCCTTCCTCCAATGAGAAGAATCTCTAGCTTCCTTCAAAGCAAAGCTCAGCTGCCATTTCCTGCACAAGGCCTCCTGGACACACTCACTGAAGCCCATCCCCATCCTCCTTACAATCACATTTTCTACTCTATTTCTGGGTGTTCCTGTTGTATCCCACCTTTAGAGTGGACACTTCATGGGGCAAGGATGGTTTCAGCACTTCAGTGGGAAGGAACTGACGCCTGGATGTGTTCAGCTTTCTGGGCCACAGAGAACAAACTAAACCCCCCATCCACAGGCCAGCCTTTCTCACTAGCTGGCTGACCACTAGCCTGAGGACCCAAAGCTCAAAGTTTCAGAGCTGGGAGCAGCAAATTTGACACATGGATTCAGTTGGTCAGCCCATAAACATCTACTAGGGGCCTCCTACCCCTGAGGCCCGGTGCCAAGTGCTGGATTCATCCAGTCATGCTACCAACAAGGAGCCTCCCAGGAATCCAAGAAATAACAAGTATTTTAGGAGCTAGGCCTGAATGCCAGCCCTGGGTCTGCTACCAACTTGAAGCAGGAGCTTGAGGAAGAACAATTGACAAAAAAAACAAACAACTGACACCCAGTTCAAAGATTAAGGCAGAGAATGGCTCCTTTTACCCAGTCAAAAACAAACTGGGAGAAGGCCCTCAGGGTTTCTGGCCAAAATATAAACAATTATTTACATTCACTCAGAGCCACCCAAGGCCCAATTACCTCAAAGTGGGGCTTGGGCTGGGATCTCCTACTGGCCAATTAATGAGAGCCAGAGTAAATTGGATTTAAGGCATGGGCTTTAGGAAAGAAACCTAGCCAGAAGGAAACAAGGGCCTACTATGTGCCAGGCATTGCACTAAGTACCCTAGGAACCTCTCCTTTGATCCTCACAACCACCTTGGGAAGGAGGGGACACTATCCCTATTTTACAGTTGGGGAAACTGAAGCCAACAGGGGTGAAGTGACCTGTCCAGAGTCACACAACTAGCAGGTTCCTGAAGCTCAATTGGAATCTGGGTCTTCCTCACTCCAGGCCCAACGTTCTGTCCACATCATCACCAACTGCCTATGCAGGCCAATACTTCCATTCCTCTTATCGCACTGGCCCAGTACCCCCTCCACTCATTAACAAACAGTAGGGCTGTTTCGTTTTGTGCCATGACGGCACAAAGCAGGACTGGCCAGCACACCACAGCCTGTCTAGCCTCAGGGCCTGTTAAAGCTTTGGAGAACCCAAAGCCACTTCTCCATCGGCAAGGGGCACAATGGGAAGTGGGGAGAGCGCCCAACTCCACAAATACCCTAGCAGAAATGGGAGATTCCTCTTTCTCTTCCTAAGTCTAGTACTTCAGTAAAAGGCTCTGCCTTTCCGACATGAAGAGACATTTCAAGATGTGTATTCACCCAGTCAGGATGTCTGATCTGTCTGGGGGAATCTACACCCTTTTCTCAGGAGCAATCTCACTTCTTGATAGAGTTGAATTCACAGTCCTAAACTCTATTCAAAGAAGTGATTAAAAACAAGCTCCTGGATGAATTGTTGCCCTCCCCCCCCCCCCCCCCCCAAAGAAAACCATGACATTAGGGAGGTGATGCCATGGTTTGGCAAGTGAATTGGATTTAAGTGAGGGAGGGCTGTGCAAAGTCACCAGCCTCACTTTCTCCTCTGAAGCCATCTTGGTCTCGTGGCCAGATATGGATCAGGACAAATGGAGATGGCCAAGGATGCAGCAGGAGACCTTGGCCTTTTTAAGCTAAGGTCTTTAACAGGTCAGTTTGACTGAGGCAACACCCAGTTCAATGATTAAGGCAGAGAATGGCTCATTTTACCCAGTCAAAACAAAACAAACTGGGAGAAGGCCCTCAGGGTTTCTGGCCAAAATATAAACAATTATTTACATTCACTCTGAGCCACCCAAGGCCCAATTACCGCAAAATGGGGCTTGGGCTGGGATCTACTGTTGGCCAATCAATGAGAGCCAGAGTAAATTGAATTTAAGGTATGGGCTTTAGGAAAGAAACCTAGCCAGAAAACCCCAAAGATATCTAGGTAGGTCTCAGCCATCAAAATTTACATCCCTAAGGAGGCATGGTGGCTATTGAGGCTAGGTGAATAGCATACCCTGGAGTCAGGAGGACCTGAATTCAAAGGCCTCAGACACTTAACACTTACTAGCCCTCTAGCCCTGTGACCTTGGGCAAGTCACTTAAGCCCAACAGCTCTGCCCCCCCCCAAAAAAAAGAAAATCCCTTTGGGGGGAGTTTCCAGAACACATATGCATAGCATGAATGGCTTTATTTGAGTTAGTTCCCCTTTCATATCTCTTGTGTCAGATCCTAATTCCACCCTCATAGAAGTTGCCTAACAGAGATGTTTCCTAAGTTAAAACTCAAATGCCAATCATCAGACATTCCTTTGAGGCTTTCAAGTTTTCTAAGTATTTTACATAAATGATTCCCATTTGATTCAGATAATCACCTTATCTCCATTTTAAGGAAGAGAAAACTGAAGCTTATAAAGGTTAGACTTGCCCAAGGATAGTTAGTAAACACTAGCAAAAGGTGGGATTTTATCATAAAATTTGGAGTTTGGATTTCAGTATCCATTTTCTAGTCCAGTTAATACATGGAAAGGAATCCACACTCCAATTTACAAGTGGTCATCCAGTTTGCTTGAAGACCTTTAAGGAAGGTCGTTCTACTTTCGGATAATTTAAATTGTTGGAAAGCTTTTCCTGATGCCAAGTCCACAAAGGCCTCTTTACCCTTTCCTATTGCTTCTGGTTCTGTCTCCTGGGGTCAAACAGAAGACCCCCTCTAAAGGACAACCCTTCACATATCTCAACACCTATAATGGCCCTCCCCCCACCCCCCCTCAGCAGGTTTATTTCCAGGTCCTGCCCCCAATCCTCATGACATGTCCTTCACCATCCTGTTTTCCTATGGGCACCCTCGTTTATCGGGAACCTTCTTAAACCATGGGACCATACTCCAAATACAATCTGACGAGGCAGAGTCCATCTGTACTCCTGCCTGCCTATTCCAGGAAGCTGTGCCTTTTTTTTTTTTTTTTAAAGGAATCGGGGTTAAGTAACTTGCTCAAGGTTACTCCGCCAGTTATTTCTGGGTGTGGTGCTAAGTATCTGAGCAGGGGTTCAATCCCCAGGTCATCCCAACACTGGGGCCGGTGCTCTTACTCACTGGCACTCTGCTGTGCCTTTTTTTAACACAAGCCAAGACTGCTGGTTGCTACACCATAATGCTGTCTCATACTGAGGTGGCAATTTACTAAAACACTCAGATCTTTTTCAGAATATTGTCAAATCATGCCTTTGCCATCTTATACTTGTGAAACTGATTTTTTGTACCTAAGTGGAAGTCTTTACATTTCTATCTATTGACTTACATCTTATTAGATTTAGTTCAATGCTATCAATCGTCTCCCAGTTGAACTCATGTCTCCTGCCTCCAAGCTCAAAGCTTTTCACCCTTCATCAAACGGTCCTCTCCACAGCTACTTAAACTTGATCAGATCTATTTAACTAAAGGGATATGGCTGGGATGCAGAGATCTCAATTCAAAGCTAAGGCCTAATTGTTAAAGGTCCTGCAAAGGTTGATTCTCAACTCATGTCTCTACTGATCTATTCCCTTTTCAATCATGTTTCCCTCTCCCTTATTACCTTTCCTTTTTCTTCATCTCCATCATCACCCATCATTCTTTCCCGGGCTATCATCCACACATACTTCTCTACTGCCTACCAACACATCCATGTCGCCATCCTTCAAAAAGTTTTTGCCTTGATACACCCTTCCTGCTTCCTCCATCTTCTATTCCTCCTGCTTCCTTGGCTAGATCTTCACCCGCTCATGCTGGCTGTGGGGACCCCAAAGCTCTCCTCAATGTTGGAGACACCCTATACATAACTTGAATGTGCTTGGCTCTCTGCATATTGTCTGCCCATTAGAATGTAGGATATTTAAGGGCACTGAAGGATTTTAACCTTTGTATCTCCAGGCCTTACTAATGTAATGTACCCTGACACATTAAGAAATGCTTAATATAAGGCTTGTTATTCACTTGACTCAATCCTTATTTACAAAGACTGGTCCAAAAGCACAGGAATTCATTACTTTAGGAGCCCTTCAGTTTGTTAGGTCTTTCAGTCGTGTCCAACTTAGTGACCCCCTCACTTTTGAGTGGTTTGCCATTTCATTCTCATTTTACAGATGAGGAAATTAGGGCAAACAGGGTGAAGGGTCACACAGCTATTAAGTGTCTGGGGCCAGATTTGAATGCTGGAAGTCTTCCTGACTCCAAGCCCCATGCTCTTATCTACTGCACAACATAGCATAATACCTGAAATTTAACCTTATTATAAACGAATTTTTCAAAGTTTTGTTACTGTCTCTCAATTTTAGAGTGAACAATACCCCAAACAAGTACATTTTAAACGAGGGGTGTGCCTTTTGATGAGTACCAATTAACGATTAAAGAACCCTCAAGAGTATATTTACTAGATGCCAAGTTTCAAACCCAACCATTCATTCCAGGTCAGCTTTTCAATGACACAACTCATTTTTTGTAGCCCACAGGCAATTTAACTTGGACCTCTGGTTGCAGTTTGTGAGCACAGCAGATGAATTTCAAAGCTCTGTGTGGAGCTTAGGACCAAACTAGATGGCACCCCTAGCTTTTAAACTAAGGCGCTGACTATCATAACCCAAGTCCTTCTTTCTGCTGTACTGCTGAGTGTGAAGCACAGTGCTTTCAGATAAAGGGATAGAGGATCATAAAGGCTGCAAAAGCTGAGATCTTGCCCCAAACCAAAAGCTTTGCACCTCCCATCCCAAGAGCAGCCTAAGTTTACTGCAGCAAGGCTGACTAGCAGGAAAATGGCCACTAAGTGTTGAAGAGGTTTGAGCTAATCTACTCACATACCTAATGTGCAGAGCTGGCCTTAAGGGGTAGTTTGAGTTCTTGGTCACTACAAGTCTTCAAGCAAAGGTGACAGAGACAACTCAAGATGCTGCAAAGGGATTTCTTGGGCAGCTAAGGGCCAGAAGGCATCAGAGAAGGGCCTTTCCATGGAGATTCTATGGAGGTAAGGGACAAAGACCGGTCCTGGGATATTCACCAGTCTCACAAATGTCATCTCTCCCAGTTGGCTCTCTAGCCCAGCACTGAAATCCACCAAGCTTTCCCTGCCAGTGTCCAGTCTTTGGTAAGTAAGGGATCAAAGACTAAAAGCAGACATACCGAACACTCCCACTCTTATATGTCAGGCAAAAAAAAGCAGGGCATGAAATGATTTACTAATAGAAAAACCCAGTTTTGTGAGAGCTTTAATGGCACAAAATGTTTATAACTACAGCTTATACACATATTGTAAACTGTATATAATGTTACAAAGTGCTATTAATAACTAAATCGATAAAGAATGCAGAATCACTTTGGCTCAGTAAATTCCAATCATTTCATCAAATGGTTCAATTTGTTGAAAGACTCTGAATGGCGGTCCTCCACTTACAGTCAAGGCTCTGCTACAGCAAGCTAACTTGCTCCATTTCACCATGAGAGTCTATGCATTTTTGCTTTTGATCTTATTTACAAATATTTTAAGCCAGTTTTCATTAAACATAAGAAAAATGAAGCCTGCATTTATTTCCAAAACTGTAAACAGATATAAAGCTTTTAAAACAACATTTATCTTCACAAAACTTCAACTGTTAATAGTTGAAATCCTTTTCAGATTACGCATTGATCTGTTTTTGTTCACTCAAAGTTTGGGAGACCAAGACTTCCTCCCCAAACCTCCAGCAGGGTTATCAAATAAAGACTGCCTTGTATCATCTTATGATAACAAGCTCTAGCCATTTTTATCTCGGTAAGATTCCAAGAACAGTTGATTTCACAGCTACTTGAGAAATAACAGGACAGAGACGGATTTATTTTCAATGGTCAAAAAGCTTAAAGATAATCAAGTTTTAAACACACTGCAGATAACTGTAAAGGGGTGATACATTTATTTCTCTTAAAAAGTTCTGCCCAATTTTAAACAGAAATCTTTTCCTCCCCCCACCCTTGAATTGGGCCAATTTTAATACAAAACAAGGTGTCATTAATTAGTCCTTATGAGTAAACTAGTCTTTTCCATTTATATAAGTTTTAAACCACATGTTCTATGCCATCTCAGTGAAAAACCTCACCAGACTTCTCAATCACCTCCAAATGAAATCCAAGATATATACTTGAAATAAATAGGTTACGGAAGGCAAATCAAGTGTTACCACATTCAGAATTCAGATGGACAAGAGAAATAACAAAGACATCTAAAAAAGAATTAATTGTTGCTTTTATTTGGGCCCTAGCTCATACCTTACAATGTTTTCTCAAATGGTGGGAGAAAACAAATGTAAGCATAATTGATGGCCAGTTTTACTAATACAAAGTCAGTTAAGAATTAAAATTTTGTGTTTGGACTGTCTGTTCATCTCTGCCATAACACATCTACTTTATAAAATGTGATGCAGAAAAGTCTGATGAAAACAATTGCTGCAAATCAGCCAAACTGGCTGTCTTAGTATTTTATTCACATCAACCTAATGCACTAATTAAATGAGCAAATCGCTAGTTTTCAAAGTAATGATGGTTCTCTAAGTAGCCAATATTAGAATCTATATCATAAACAGTAATTACTTCTATATCAAACACATAGTAGTATCCTTCAGGGTCATGCTACATGTTCTGAAATCTGATAAAGTCTACTTGAGGACACTGGAAATCCTGATGCTTCCTAACAATTTGGTACTAAAGCTTCACATTCTGAAGAAGGAAAGGGTCACTGAAGGAGAGGCTGTGTTCCCCAAATGAAGAGTTCAGTAAACAGTAACAAGTGGGGGCTCCGGAAGATCAAAAGAGGAATCACCCCCCAGGACTGCTCCACAGAGCTGCCCAAGCGCTTGGAATGGCTCTGGAGGCTCGAGGGTATCTTTAAAGGGCTCCAGAAGAAATGAAATTTCCAACAACAAGAAGCCTGTAAATGCACCAAACACACTAGAACTCATTCAGTAACTTCTCTTTATGGGGGAAAAAAAAGGGAAACAATCCTTTAAGGAAAGAGATGAAAAATGAAAACAACTTCACACATAGCAGGAAAAACTTCCAACACCCAAAGTCCCAAATGCCATCTCTTCTCTCGTCTAGGCCTGAGACCTCTATCAGAAGGAAGGGATCTGCATCACAGAAAAGCCAACGTTCTGCTAACACTCTAGTCGCCGTACTTCAGGGCTTGCCCTGCTTAGTCTCCATCATTTATTTGTGCAGCTGGCCTCCTGCAAATTTCCAACGTGCCAATCCACACCAGGGAGGCTTGGAGAGAAAATGGCCCCAAAGCTGGTTTTAAATACATTTTTTATTGCCACAGACTATTTTTTTATATTTCTTTTTCTTGTTTTTGTTATAACTATAAATTGTGAGCTTATGAGAGAGCTTGTCTTGGTCTTGAAAAATCAAGGTTTGATAGGATACTTGCTAACCTGCTTTTCTTTTTTAAGAGTGATGGTCGTCCTAAAGCAGTTGATATTTCTATGGGGATGCTGTAGCTCTAACTCAGATGGGATTAAAAAGGAGGCAACGAACAGGGCTATGGAAAAAAAAACGACTTGCTGGTGGCATCTGCGTTGAAAAGGAGACTTTGCAAATTTCTAGACAACGGTAAACTCTGAGGGTCAGGCCAAAAAGGGAATGAGGTCATGAAAATGCCTCCCAAGAGTTCGAATAAAATACTGATCCCAAGAGGAGCTTGAACGTGGATATGTCAAAAGAGGGTCGAGGACTGGGGCATGCTTAGAATGGTCTCGAGTTCAAATACACTAACGTGACAGGGATAGCACTTCACAGGGCACGCGCACGTCCGAGGCTCTCCTCTCCCCCTCAGTAGGTGCTAGCAGACGGGGAACTCAGTCGTTTTCCAATATAGATGCTGGAAAAAAAAACCGAAACCACAGGGCATTCGTTATGGCTCACCTGTCTGACAGTTCCCTCCACCTGGACCGTATATACAGATGAGCATCTCCTGGGGGCCAGGCCCCCGGCTAAGCAGTGCTGCACAAACATGATCTCACCTCCACCCCCACCCCCCCCAACACCTATTCAGGGTCTAAGGCCTGGCTGCTGGGCCAGAGCCACTCCCTACATGAGCTCACCAAGCTCCGACTCGGGGCTTCACTTTCCTCTGCCAAAGGAGGGCGCTGGGCTTGCTGCCCGGCGATCTTCATCAAGGACTGAACAGAATGTGGCAAACAAGGAGAGCAGAGGTCACCAGAGCCAGGCCCACAGGCCCAGCACACCAGACTGCATTTTCAGCCAACTCAAGGACGTTGAAGTGGAGGTGCTCAGACCTGATCAGTTATTTTTTTCAGTTCTGTCTGGCTCTTTGTGACCCTATCCAGGGTTTCCTTGGTAAAGTTACTACAGTGGTTGGCCATTTCCCTCTCCAGCTCAATTTACAGATGAGGAAATTGAGGCAAAAAGAAGTTAAGTGACCTGCCCAGAGTCACACAGCTAGTGTCTACAGCTGGATTTGAATTCAGGTCTTCCCAACCCCAGGCCCAGCACTCTATCCTTAAGGGAGAGAGGGGGGCAGGGCCCAGACCAAGGATTTCACTGCTACAGTGAATTCCGAGGTGAGGAGATTCTCCACCACTGTAGATCAGACCAGTAACTTCTCTGTAGCTTGTCATCTTAGAGTTATTGGGGTAAGGAGAGGTTAAGGGAATTGCCCAAGGTCCCACAGCCAGGATATGTCAGAGGCAGGACCTGAAGCCAGATCCAGAGCCGCTATGCCTCTCACAGCAGCAGCTTAAAAGAAGCAGGCCATTTTTTTAGGTTGCGTGTGGGACTTGGGTAACTTCTTATCTTTCAAATACTCCTGCCCATCATGAAGTCCAAGATGAAACTGATACTCCACTTATGCATGAAGGCAATTTCAGAGGCATAGTTCATTTAACATAATGCCTAGAACATGAAGGGGCTCACAAAGGTAGGTTAGGGGAAATCTAAAAGGCTTTACTTTTCACACAGCACAAAAGAAAGCCTACAGCCTAGGCATTCTCAAAGACAAGTGTGTGTTCTACCATCTTTGGAAGTCAAGATCTATACAAACTCCTCAATTTTCAAGTCTTCTTAATATTAGAGGTTTCTCAAATTTTGTTGACATGGAATTTGAAAATAATCTAAGATAAAGACCAGTATTCAGTCCAAGCTGTTGACAGTACTTAACCTGGCAGCTGATGCATACTACAAAAGTAAGCCAGGGGTGGGCAACCTGCAGCGTCAGGGTCATATGTGGCCTTCTAGGGCCTCAAGTAAGGCCCTTTGACTGAATCCAAACTTCACAGAACCGATGATGCTGTAATAAAAGGATTTGTTCTATAAAAAACTTGGACTGGGCCAAAAGGCCACACCCAAGGACCTAGGAGGCTCCATGTGGCCTTGGGGCCTTATAGGTTCCCCACCTCTGAACTAAGTCCTCTAATAATAACTCCCTGGGAATTCTCTGATACAAAAAGCAAGACACCAGAAGCTTTTTGTAAACACATTCTCTGTATTACAATCAATAAACATTGATTGTAAGTGCCTACTATGTGCCAGGTACTGTGCTGAGAGCTGGACTACAGGATTAAATGAATAATGTAAACATCAAATGCTCCTATGTACTTACCCTAGTCCCAAAGCCAAAACGTGAGAGATGAACAGCGATGGAATGAACACTTTAAGAAATTCTGCAGAGAAAATGCCTCCTTTCTTCATGGCTCCACTTTTCCTCATACTTAAAGACACGGAACGTTTAGGGTGCCGGAAGTGGAATTCCCTAGTGAGAGAGAGGGAGAAATGGGTCAGGAAGTCAGAGCTGAAAAAGCCCTGAGGAGGAGGAGAGGAGCCCCAGGAAATGGTCAGGTCCAACGACAGGACGGAGGGCAGTGATCCGCGCCGGCTCACTCACTTGGGGGGGATGTTCTCAGGCCGGCTGGACCAGTCCGATACCCAGTCCACACTTTTCTGCAAAGCCTCCACTTCTTTTTCTCCTTCTGCAGCTTCTTCTTCAGACTGGGAAGGAGAATTCATATTTTAATACAAGAAAAATCAAATCAAGCCACCTTGAATATTAAGGGGCCAGAAAGCAGGAAGGCCCCCTGTTACTTTGGTGCTGTTACCATGAGGACCATCCAAGAGACTCGACTGCATAGGTGCTGATGAACACTGGCTGCTGTTCTACAAGTGTTACACAAGTCAAGGCCTGATAAATATTTAACGTTTTCCTAAGAATTCAAGTCGGTTTCATTGACCTGAATAAAGTAGTTTAAGAATGTAATACTAGCCAAGATAAACAGCATAGGAAAGCAAAAATCAGCAATAAAAATGAGATGCTATTTTTAGATTGTCACTGCTCAAAGTTATTCAAAACTATCCTAAAAATCAATTTGGCTCAACCAAAAGTGATTTGGAATATTTCATTTTCCTTCTGACTTTATTCAATCTAGCTTATTAACTAAGCATGACTGTAGAAAAATTCTATTTTTTAAAATCACAATCAAGCCCAAAGCAAGCAGATGTGAATTTCCAAAGGAGGCCCCAGAGAGGCTTCCATGAAATCTGATGCCAGGGACCCAAACGGATCCCATCTTGTCGTTGAAGTTTTGAAGAGACAGTTGATTTGAATCAGGTTCCGAGTAAGGTTCTTAGTGTCAGTAGAATGGAGAAGCTGGTACATCCTGAACAGAATTTAGAGCTGAAAAGAATTTCTGAGACCTGGCCTCATGTCTTCACTTTAGCCCAAGTCCAAAGGAGAGGTGCCTTAGCCACAAGACTGCTGAGAACAAGATCAAGTAAGGAACTTAAAATTAAAAGCCCAGTGGCCTGACTTCACAGAACCGCATTAATACCGTTCACAGTTCACTGCTTGGCTCTTTATCTCTCTGCAATAATGCCCACTAATATGCAGATAGCTTCAGATTGGGATCATGCAACCAAATGGTTTTGCTCTACATGTAAAAATTAAGTTTCCTTTTAAACAGAAGCACTTAACCTGGGATCCATAATATTAAAAAAAAATACCTATTTTGATAACAGTATTCCAATATACTTGGTTCCTTTTATAATCCTATGTATTCTATCCACTGAAACACATTCTGAGAAGGACTTCAGAAGATCACAGGTCCCAAATCCACACAAGTTAAGTAAGACCTGTTCTGGACCGCTCTTTCAGGACTCTTGAAATAAGGTTAGGATCCCTACCTTGAAGAACACAAAACGGCTCAGACCTGAGGGTCTTCCCAGCCCAGGCCTCCTGTCCTTCCTGGAAAGGACACAGACATCCTTGCTCGTCTCCACTTCAAAATGGGAAAACACACACGCATAAAATTCCCTTGATCACTGGCATATGGACTTAAACCACAAATTCACCTGAAACCTCCAGCCGCCTTGGGTCCTGCAGTCTGCATCACTTCTCGGGGAAGTAACAAGCTCACTTTTTATTTTTCTTGAATTTATCAACTGGGATTTATTTAAGAAGTGCCCTGAAGCTCTGATGTTCCATGCTAAACTTTCACAAGCTTATATAAATCAACTCTGAATATCTTCCAATGGAAGACCCCCATCCCAGTGTTTCTACATGCACACACATGCCCCTCAGTGCCCTAGCCTGGCCAGGCTGCTGTAGGTGTGGGGTCACAAGCTATCATCAAAAAGCACTACCAACGTTATCTCATGGGCCTTCTTAGCTCCAGCAGCATACAGTTTTAAGGAGCAAATGGATACTAGTCCCTAGATTCTTAGTTCTTCTTATGAATTTAGTAAGACACTGGAGAAGCATTTCACTGAATGTCCCCTCTGGCTCCAGCAGGGAGACCTGGGACAGAGGAACCATCCTAAGATTTAAGGCTGGAAGGGTCCTTGACTGATTTCTAACAGGAACCTCCTCATTTTGTAGATGAGGGATTGAAGCCCAGGGAAAATCAGTGATTTGTCCACAGTCACATAGATAATAGGAATACTCATCAGGCTGGGAGTCAAACCCAGAAATCAGCTTCCAGATCTGGGGCCCTTTCCAGAGAAAGCTCTGTTTGTCTCTCTACTGCTTTGTTTCTAAGCTAATTTTGTACCCTTCAGAAAACAAACATCTCTTCACCTTTTCTTTTTCGCTGTCTCATTGTGGCAACTTGTCCAAGGACTGAGACATCTCCATAAATTATGCTCATTCCCCCCACGCTCACAGAATTCCAGGAAATGTGTCAAACATAATAATATTCCTCAGAGCCAACAAGGTTGCCTTTCCTCCAAAGCTTCTGTTCGGTGCGCGGTCAGCAATCCCAAGCCCGCTTGGCCAGTGTGGAAGCCTTCCATGGCTATCATCCATGTTGGCCCTCCCCTTCATGGCACTCATTAAAGGGCCCGGGGACAGGCAACAGTGACCTAGTGATTGTCTACATTCCACTTGTCAGTTAGAATGACAGACTGTCTCCAAACCGTCTGTGTCACAACACCAATTGAGAGAAATCTTCTTTCCTCATTAAAAACCAAAACACAGAATTCATTTAGCCTCAAGGTTGTTCCTGAGCAAAGGCTCCATCGTGCTATAATTCCCAGTGTCTCATAGCACAAACTGTGGGTACTAGGCCTTACTCCTGACATGCTCCAGGGAATCTGGTGCGGGGAGATCTGGGGGTAGAGCCTGCCAGGTTTTACTTTTCAGGAAATGGCAGAAAAAGGAGAGAGGGCCTAGGAGGAACTGGAGGTCACTTACTTTAAAACCCAGGTTTTCCCAAATCTGCGGCCAGCTCTCTATATACCAGGCCATTCTACCTTTCTGCCTCTCACAAGATTAGGAAAATAATCCACGCTTCTGTCATAGGAATGTCATTATGGGAAACAACAGGTATGCAAACTTTCAATTTTTATACATGGGTTCAAATGAACATTCCCAACCTCAAAAATCAGAAACCAAAGGACTTGTTTATTTCAACAAAAATTTTATCTTTTATCTATTAAGCAAAATGCGTTTATTTTATGAAAAAGGAGCTTTCATTTTGCTAGATATCTCACTCTGAATGAGGAAAGGTACCTGAGAGCTGTGGTCCCTGCTGGTGTGCATGTCCACATCAAACATTATCTGACCATCTTCTTGTGGGGAAGGGCTGAGGGGAAGAAGGGTGAGCCATTAGTTTTCATTCTGCTGAAGAGAAAGTGAATGACCCAAAGCTACAGCCTATGTCGTTGCCAAAGCACACGTCAACAGGGAACTGAGGAACACCGCCCCAATCCATACCCTCCCCCCAAAATCTCAGGATTGAGATTTTGTTGCCAGGAAGCTGAAGAAAAAGGAGATAAAAATAATTAGTTGGTGAGAACCATTTTTTAAAATACAAATAACTGAGAGGAAATAAAATTTCATCTAAAGCACCAAGTCCTTTCAGAATTTTTTTCCCCAATAAAAGCAGTTTCCTTTCAATAAAACAATGTGGCCTTCATCCCATACCACATTTTTTTCTCTTTTAAACAAAGTACATAAAATCCCACTGAAAAACACTTTCCAAGCTTACAGAGTGCAGAGATTGAAGGGTGTACAAGCTCCTAGGGACAAGAGATGGTGAGTTCCATACACTCGTCCCCAATCCTTTGCATAATGATAGCTGTTTATGTGGCCACACTCTCTGGCCCTGCTGATTTACTTAGTAGGAATAAATGGCAAGCATTTTCTGCCTCTCTCCAAGGAAGGTTGTCATTTATCTCCCAGTTCCTAAAGAAAGCATATTATCCTAAGATTTGAAATTGTCTCTAGATGAACAGAATTGGGTCAAAAATTCTCTGATTTCATTAAAATAGATATTCCTTCTACTGATACTAATCTCAGCCCCACAATGACTTAATAACCAACAATTGTTCTGTGTATTTCTATGAAAATACAAGATCACCCAAAGTAAGTAGTGTACCTCCCAGCCATCAATTTAAGAGTGGCAATGAGCTTCTGATTCAGACACTGCTGGGGATCTACTGCAGAAAGCTGACTTTGGTTCCCAGGGATTGGCAGGAGTCGAGTACCTCACTGCTAGTTTTCTGGGGTCCCACAGTCAGAGGCCGGGTTATAACAACAGTAGCAGACACTCACAGAGTGCTGAAAGGGCTTTACATACACTGCCTGATTTTATCCTCAAGATAAATCCCTGGGGGCAGCTAGGTGGCAAAGGGAATAGAGCACCAGCTCTGGAGTCAGGAGGACCCCAGTTCGGTTCCTGCTTTAGACACTGAACACCCACACAAAAAAAACTAGCTGTGTAACCTTGGGCAAGTTACTTAACCCCAATTGCCCTCCAAAAAGGCAAAAAAAAAAAATCTGAATGAATCTAATTAGGGGTGGCCAGGTAGCACAGCGAGTATAAGAGCACCGGCTCCAGCGTTGGGATGACCCGGGATCGAATCTGGGCTCAGACACTTAGCACCCACCCACAAACACCTGGCTGTGTAACCTTGAGCAAGTTACTTAACCCCAATTGCTTAAAAAAAAAAAAAGATAAATCCCCCCAAAAAGAGGCCCATAAGTATTATTAGTCCTGCCCTTTTACAGATGAAGCCACTGAGACTAAGCAGGATCAAGGACTCGCTGTGGCCACACACCTCCCAAGGCCTAGGTGTTGTGGCACAGCTCAGAGGCTTTTGTGCTGCCCCATGGAGGATCAGAGGGAAGCGTGTTAGCAAACCCCCAGCCCTGGCCTCTCTTCTCATGGCCGTCTATCCCACTGACACTTTAGAAAAAGTAATGCCAGAAGGCTATTCAGAGTCCAACGCTGTGATTCCCTGAGCAGTTTCATTAGCAATAACGATAACCCTAATGCCGGCCACCATTTATGGGACACTTCCTACAGGCCAGGCCCCGGGCCTAGAGATGCACTCCCTTCTCTTATGATGCTCACAATAACCCTTCCACGTGGATACGATTATTAGCCCCATTTTAAGACGAGGAAGCTGAGGCAAACAGCTCAAGGGCCTTGCCCAAGGCTCCAAGGCTCCCAGGTGTCCGAGGTCGCCTGTGAACTCAGCTCTTCCCTACTCCAGGACAGCATTCTGTCCATTTCACAACCCTGCAATGGAAAGGATGGAAAAGGAAGCCAAGGTGGGTCGGAACCCATTACTAGGCTAATTCAAAATGAAAGTGAGCACCAGGGTTTCCCATCAGTGATTTAAAATATCATCACAGAAAAGTTGATCAACCACAACAGGCCAATTTGGAAGAAAATCAGATTTGGCTTTCTGGATGATAAGGTGATCCCCACCCCACCCCCAAAAAATGGTTTTAATGATTTGTGAGCTCTTTTAAAAATTCTTACGTCAATGTGAACCAAAGTTTCAGCTTGGAGCTGTAGAAGTAACCAAGCTCTACTCAATCATCCCATATTCAGGGGGCGGCTAAGGGGCGCAGTGAGTAAAGTGCCGGCCCCTGAGTCAGGAGGACCCACACAAAAAAACTAGCCATGTAACCTTGGGCAAGTTACTTAACCCCAAATGCCCTCCAAAGGCAAAAAAAAAAAAACCCATATTCATTACATCCCTGACTAGGGAAAGGGACTAAGCGGGGTGCCTGGAAAACAAAGACTGAAGGAGCCCAAAGATCCCTGCCCTCCAGAAAGGGATGCTCCCTTGGCCGGCTGCCAGTCACATGGCTAGCAACAGCATGCTGCTTTGAGGGGGAAGGAAACTCCGCCCTCAAGCATCAGGGAAGGTTTCTCAGCAGAGGCAGGGCTTGAACTGTATCTTGAAGGAAGGGAAGGATTTTTAAGAGGTGGGAGGGAGGGTACGGTACAAAAGCCTAAGTAGGGAGATGGAAAATCAAATTCAGGAAACAGCAGTGGGCCAGGATGGCTGAAAAGCAAAAGCCAAGTGTCCAACATCTGCTGAGACAGCCTGGAGGCAGACTGGGAAGCAGCTCAGAATACCTGGGAACTGCTGAAGCTTCTTGAATAGTAGAGTAATGCACTACAAGGTTTTCAGAGAGTTCTCATAGCAGCTCTATGGTAGATGAATTGGCCAGGCTAGAAGCAAAGCGACTACTACCACAGAGCAGATGAGAGGAAGGGACTAGCTGTGGAAACAGAGAAGGGAAGAAATGCAAGATGCCACAGAGGGAAAATTGACAAGACCCGGGAAGTGACTAGATAGGAGGTGTAGTGGGGCTTGGGGGAACTACTGGTCAAGGGTGACGACATGGTTTGGAAAACCTGCGTGCCCAGAGAATCAGGGGGCCTCCAAAAAGGGCACGGGCCATCCTCAGTAATCATTTCAAATGGGGAGGGGCAGGAGGTACATGGTGGCACCTCCCAGAGCTCACTCACAGGTGGCCCTGTTCAGAACTTAAGAGAGTAAACCTAAGAAGTAAAGGAGTAAAACCCTTTCCTTCACTCACTGAGAACAGCTGGCGAAAAATGATAGCACATCCTCTGCTCCTGGGGATCTGGAGCCACACAATTCAATGCACAGCAAAGGCCTGTTACCTAGTACCTGAGCAGAGAAGCTCCCGGACAAGTATTTGAGACAGTTCCTTATCATCAAACTTCATTCTGGGAGCCACAGGTGATGTTAAAGCCAATATGGATAAACAATGAACTGCTCAAAGCAGAGGCAAGGAGCTTGCTTTAAGAAAAACAACAAAAACTAGCTGCTGATTCCTCTTATGTCCAGTCAATTAAGACCCAAGGACACGTCTACACACAGGGATGCTTAGAACAAAGCGATCTCCTGCCTCCTTTAGTGAACCATCCTGGTAGACCCCAAACAACTCTATGGCCCTGGGCCAAGCAAGAATTTCAATGAACTGTTTGTTAATCAGCCAAGACTAAAAACACAAACAACCCAACCAGCCAACATCCTCCCAGGCTTAAAAAAAAATCCTAAGCCAGAAGGGACCAGACAGTTACCTACAACAAGAAGTAGTGGGTGAAATGACCTGCTAATCAATGGCCCCCTGAGGACCAGAAAGAGGTAGCTCTGGGGTGTGCATCTGCACCCACAGGGGCTCAGGAGACATCTGCATCTGCATCTGAACTGAAGCCTGGTCTGTGCAGAAGCTCAACTTCAGCCTTGCCAGAAGCAGCAAAGCCCATAAAATGCCGTGGGCCCCCCCACCATCTGAAGTCGCCGGCTCTTTTACCTGTCACAGTGAGAGCTGCCCCTGGAGCTGCTCTGGCCGGACTCGTGCTGGGCATCCAGCAGGATCTTCTCCATGTCCCCGTTGTGAATGGAGGACGAGGAGGGCACGTGCTCCAGACCCCCGTTCTTCCCATTTCCATTCCCGTCATTGCCGTTGCCGTTCATCTGGAGCTCCACCCAGGAACCTGTGGGGCGAGCCAGATAACTTCAGCTGGAACCACAGTAAAGCAGAAAGCGGCCATGCGCAGAACACAGAAGTGAGCATGCTGAACCCTGATAACAATTCCAGCCAGCCCAAGACAGACACAGAAACACTGAAGAGAAAGTGGAGGGGAACCCTGCATATGATTATCACAGAATCAATCACTCAGGGGAAACTGGAACTAAAAACTTTTATTTCGTGAAATTATCTTCACTGTTTAAATAAAGGGAAATCAGACCGCATACCTTCTTGTCTTTCTGGTTATAATATCCCAGTCACTTTGTAATTCATAGTAGGCCTCAGCTGTTAACTCCGTACATGCATGACATATACAACCAACAGCATTTCTCAAACGTCGGCCACTATTATCAGACTCTTACAAATTCAATTTAGAACAAAAAATTCTCAATATAGCCCAAAGTACTTAAACTCAAAAAGCCTCAATTTGTTAAACTCGGGGAGGCAGTCGTTTCTGACATAAAAGAGACCTGTGAGATGAAGTCTAATCTTGAACTAAGCCCCCCCAGTTTGCGAGAGATGGAAATGGGGCTGAAGAGGTCACAAACTGAGTTAGCAGCAGCACTGGGCCTAAAGGTCCTCTGGCTCAGACAGGGGCTCTCTACTCTAAGACATCTCCCAAATAGCCCAGAAACATGCCAAACTTTGGATATTCAACAAGCTGGCTTCTTTCTCTTTCCTCTTTCTATACAGAACCGTACCTCGTGATCTTGCCTCACTTCTCCTGTCCCATAGGTTCTTCTAAGGCTGTTTCTGCACACAAACTCAGCTTCTGCTCCAGCCTAACCCATCCTCTGAAAGGCCTGGGAAGCTAGAGTGCAGGGGGTGGGGCCAACAGGAAGAGGGGGAGGGACCTTGCTAAAGAAAATATCTGCTCATCCCAGGAGGTTTCTGAACCCAGCTCAGTCACCCTACACACACTTCTCTAGACTCAGTCAGGACTAGTTTTAATGAAAATTATTCCACCATCATCACAGTAGTAAGGCATATGTATCTTTTCCCAGTCCTATTCTCTTCATACCAAGGCAGGGAGGTACTGGACCGATCCAATTCTCTCCTAAGAAAACCCAGGTCCCAGCAATACACGACTAGGTCTGTACCACAAAGAAACCAAAGTAAAAGGAAAGGGACCCATATAGACAGAAATCTTTATTAGCAGCTCTTATCGTGGTTATCAAAGAACTAGAAATTGAGGGGATGCTCATCAATTGGGGAATGGCTGAACACTCTGGGATGACTGTGGTGGGGCACTATTGTGCTGTAAGAAATGAAGAGTAGAATGATTCCAGAAAAACTTACACGAACAGATGAAAAGTGAAGTGGGCAGAACCAGAAGGGCATTGTACACAATATTAGCAAGATTGTACGCCAATAGACTCTGAACGACTTAGCTATTCTCAGCAATACAAAGGACTTCCGATGAAAAATCCTGACAACCTCCAAAGAAAGGGATGGTGCATGAAAGCAGACTGAAGCCTACTTTCCAACCTTTATTATTCTTGGCAAAAAAATGGCAACAAGGTTAATATGGTAATGTTTTGTATGACTAGACATGTATCGACATTTATATCAAATAATAATCAAAATAGACATTTATATCAAACTGCTTGCCTTCTCTACAGGAGAAACAGAAAGAATTTGGAACTTGAATTTTTAAAAATGAATGATAAAAATTTTGGTTTACATGTAATTGAGAGATAAAAATTAAAATGTTTAAAAAAAAAAAAAGAAATAGCAGTTCAAGGTTCAAGTTCAAGCAGTTCAAGCCCAGAGGCAGGTACCACAACCATTAAGAATTGTTGGTCAAGGGGCAGCCAGGTGGCTCAGTGAGTAAGAGCACCGGCTCCAGTGTCAGGATGACCTGGATCAAATCCGGGCTCAGATACTCAGCACCACACCCAGAAATAACTGGCTGTGTAACCTTGAGCAAGTTACTTAACCCCGCTTTAAAAAAAAAAAAAATGTTGGTCTGGGAAATGGTAAGCCCATCATCACCAGGCAAACCTCAGAAGCTTCTAGGCACTACCTCCCACATGCACCCCTGGGGAAGGGAGATCTCCTGGAGATTTTTAAACATTCTAACATTTGTCAATAACCTTGTGAGGTGTTTAAAACAAAAAAAGGGGAAAATATTTTGATAAAAAAAATTATACAAATATGGACAACAAAAAAAAGTTCTCAGGATCCCATAAGGAGGTAAATGGCAGTCAGGTCTGATTGTGTGGCCTTGGTTATCAGGCCTCTAAATTCAATACTCTATGAATCCAGAACAGAGTCCTTCAGCCCTTCATGGTTTCTCCTAGAACCTTCCATGAGCACCTCTGCTAGAAACAATTTCTACCTCATGTGATTTCATAGCACTTTTAATTCCTCTTAGTCACTGAGTTCCTAGCAGGCAGGGGCTGTGTGTCATCTCTTTCCCAGTACCCCTACCAAAGGATACCATACTCTGTGTAAGAACAAACTGGAGGGCTGACGAGGTGGCGCAGTGAGTAAAGCGCCAGCCCCGGGGTCAGGAGAACCCGAGTTCGGTTCTGGCCTCAGACACTTAACACACACACAAAAAAAACTAGCCGTGTAACCTTGGGCAAGTTACTTAACCCCAATTGCCCTCCAAAAAAAAAAGAATAAACTGGAAAAAAACGCAGAAAAAAGGGCTCTCCTAATCACTGAGGCTGGATCAAACAAAGCAAGCCTTTGGGGAAGGAGATTCTGGGAATCTACTGGCACAATTCACGATTTCCTGATTTCTGACATTTCCTAGAAAGTTGTAAATGTGCATCTGAGGCGTCCAATCACAAGAGGGGGAAGCACAAGCTCTGGGAAAACAAACAAACAACCACCTGTTCAGTTTTTCAAGCCTGTGGTCTCTTGACAATCCTCTAAGTTTACACTTGACATCACTCTGTCTCCCTAGGCCCCAGTTTCCTCATCTAGGTAATGACAGATCAGAGAAACAGATTCAGAGCTCAAAATAAAGGTAGACTGAACCCCCTAATTTTATACAAGAACCCAAAAACAAAGTTAAACAACTTTCCCGAGGTCCTGTAAGTATAAGTGGCCAATCAAGGCCTCTTTCTCTCAGTCTCTCCCAGATCTATAAGCCTAGGTCTATTTTGTCCAAACAATCACGCCACGCCACTGGCTCACCTCAATGAGTTTTTGGTTTCTTGATTTGTCTACATGGGCAAATACAAATAAAAATTCTTGTCCTTCAGTGGAACTGTGCTTACACATGAACCACAGATGTGAAGAATGATATTTTCCCCTTAAGAAATATTCAGACCAGTTATCATGACCTAGTGTACATTTAGGAAACTGCAAATTAACATCTGGAAAACTGGCAAACAGAAAAGCTACTGTACATGCATGCATACTGTACATGCGTGCATACTGTACATGAAGTGCTTTTTTTTAGTCACTGGGAAGTTACTAGGATTCTCCTTGGAGGCTTTATTTATAAAACACACACATACAAAAGAAACTCAAAGTACACCTCTCAACAGGAATGGTTCAGTTTCAGATATGCTCTCACACCAGAAAAAGTGGTATTTACCTTTGGCAGGAGAGCCGGATATGCCCTGTCCCATCCACCTAAGGTCTTTCTTAATAACAACTTTAGAATCGCTCAATTTCACCTAGAGAAATAAGGCAAAGAAAAGTCTAAAGAATCTGCATGGACAATGAAGAGTGGGGGGGGGGCTCAAAAAAGCAAACTTTATGCAATGAATAATTTTACTAAAAATAGTTTTAGCTCAACTGAGGGCTGTATTAAATTAAAAATGTGATTGTTATTAAATGCTACTCTTAAAAAATCAGTGTTGTATGTATGTCAAAGAAAATGGTATTGCTTTTTCTGCAGTAACAACATTTTTCCAGTGTAAGCCTCTGGGAGTGGCTGAGTTGGCATCTCAGCAGGCAAGCTACGTTCAGAACTGCACGTTTCCAGTTTCTCTGCTGAATACCACAGACGTGTCCAGCTAATGACATTCACAATTATGACCACATGCACTAGTAGGCACTTCTGTGTCTCCTTCACAGTTAAGGATAACCAGCTCTACAATTTCTTTTTTTGGGGGGGAGGGGTCAGAACAGGGAGAGAGACAAGAGTGAAGAAATATTTCCTTCCCTTCTTCAATCCCATTAAAGGTCTCACACAGTGACCTGACCAGGAAGACTGGGGTCCTTCTATTCAACTATGTTCATTTCTTTCTATAACAGAGTATGCTCCCAAACCCTCCCAGGTGGGATGTGATATTTTAGCAATAAATATGGTCCATAAGAACCAATGAGGGGGGCTTACTTTGAAAAACACTGAGGCTCTGGGATAGAATTGGGTCAGAACAATAATAGAGCACATTTCCACAGCACAGTCCTGTTTACAAAGCTCATCCCACACACCAACCCTGTCAAATAGGAAGCCAAGTTATGAGCCCCATTTCGCAGATGAATAAACAGATGCTCAGCAGTGGTGATTTACCTCCTATGACCCCCAGCAATATTGGGGCCTTGCCTCCCTTCTAATCCCAGACCCATGTTCTTTCCGCCAGCCCCATAAAGCCTCTTCCAAAATGAGGTTTCACTGAAGTCAGATTTTATGAAATGCGTCAGCTCCTCTCACAAGTGCCGCCCCTAAAACAAACCTTGACATTTCTATAAACGCACACTGTGCGATCTGTGTAATGCTGACCCAGCTGTAAATGAACTAGGCCTTTGGATCCCAGTATTTCAGGAACCCCAATTAATTTGGGTTTTGTAACAGATGATCAGCTCCATCCAGGTGCCTGAGTTCACTAGGGAAATTTATGCCAGTGGCTGGTCCTAGCAAATGGGAAGGGTTTGAATCTGGAAATGAACTCCAAACTCCACCTCTAGTGTCTGAAGACCTGTCTAATGCTTATCAAGCCCATCAAGCAGGTGGGTCACCAGCTGGGCAAATTTTTTTTTTTTGTCCAGAATTACTCATGAACTTCCTACTCCAGTATAGAAAAGGTATGCCCCTGCATCATGACAGGAACCCACAAAAATAAAAAGGAATTATTTCCAAGTGTGGGATAACAACTATTTACATATTACTTTAAAATCTGAAAGATAAGTCACAAATAGCCCAATTAGGTGGGTGCTATTTCCATTTTACAGATGAAGAAACTGAGGCTCAGAGGTCAAATGACTGCATGGTCACAAAGTCAGAGGTAGAATTTCTTTTTTTTTTTTTTTGGAGGGGGAAAGGCAGGGAAATTGGGGTTAAGTGATTTGCCCAAGGTCACACAGCTAATAAGTGTTAAGTGTCTGAGGTAAAATTTGAACTCAGATCTGCCTGACTCCAGGGCCAGTGCTCTATTCACTGTGCCACCTAGCTGCCCCTAGAGGCAGAAGTTCAACATGAACATTTTCAACTCTTCATCTGGTGCACTTATTTATTCAGGATGTCACAAGTAGAATGAATATTAGGTCACACATCTCAGCAATGCAATGTAGTATTTTCACTTTACCATGGTTATCTACTCATAGAAAACTGAACTAAAGCTTTTTAAAAGTCTAGCTGAAATATGGAAGGGACATAGCAAATGTCATAATTACCCCATTTTGTTTGCCAAGTTAAGGATTTAGAAGAGGGGTAAAAAGGTCAAAATCATCTAATATTAAGCGTTTTTTTCTTCTTTAGAACCAAAAGAGGAATTTTATTTCTCTATACACCCTTGAGGGCCTCCAGGCACCTCATCTCCTCCCCTCCCCTCTCCTGATCCTTCCTAGCTGCATGCCGCCTTACACACCATCAGGCCAACAAAGCTACTTTGTAGCAAAGGAAGAAGAAGTATCTGACAACTGGGATGTTTGTGAAATGACTGGTGACTAACACCATGACTCAAAAGGGTTACATGTGGAAGCACTTCGGCACCAGTACCATGAAGAGCAGTGTCATCACCACAGGGGCTCGCCCCCGGCATCAATTCCAGGCCAAGCAGCAGCCGATTCCGATGGATTTCACTGCTTGAGGAAGGCTCTGCCTCCAGATCCCTGGGAAGCACCTTCCAGGAAGGGAAGAGCACCAGCTGAAGGCTGTCTAGTGGAGGCTCCTCACTTCTTCTGCAGGAGGATTGAACTAGCTCAGTGCATCAACTCGTCTTTGCTCAGCTCAGCACTAAAACACAAAACTCACTTGGAGGAATCAAAGCCACTTGTTTTGTTCAGCTCAGGGCTGAGTAATGAGCTTGCCAAGGAACTGGACTTCCCAGAGTGAGAGGCAGGAGGGCAATAATTAAAAACAACATTATGTAGAAAGCTTTTCACTAACTTTTCTAAGGTGCCTCCCCTCCATTTCCTACAAGGTGACATTCCGGCTCGCGGATTTCCCACAGCACCATCCCCATATCTCAAGTACAGATGGTTTTCCTTCCAGCTCGCAGAGGGCCAGGGCCAGAGTCAACGTCCTTCGTCCTGACTGGCCGGTGACATCCACCCCTCCTAGAGCCGGGCATAAAGGCCAGCACTCACTCCAGTCTAGC
Organism: Petaurus breviceps papuanus; assembly: GCF_028583685.1. Lineage (NCBI taxonomy): Eukaryota > Metazoa > Chordata > Mammalia > Diprotodontia > Petauridae > Petaurus > Petaurus breviceps. The sequence goes on along the minus strand of NW_027185697.1, from coordinate 17,348,299 downwards.
CCCAGTTTCTCTGGACTGCGGTCAAAGGGAAACAAAAATCTCACTTCTATTTGTGATGCAACCTACCGATCAGCTTCCTTTAAAGCAATCATAAAATCACTGTCACAAAGGCCGAAAGTGAACAAAAACCTTCTAGTTAGTGGTGTGTTCCCTCACGTTACCATGTGGCTAAAGTCAAGAATGATAATGAGCAACAAATTCTTCTGGTCCCGGAGGAAAGACGCATGAAATCCTGGGTATTCCTTCGTCGTCTCTGATCGAATGTTTCTTGGCCACTGAGGAGACTCAAATCGTGGGTGGGGGCAGGGTATGGGGGAATGATTTAGAGTGAAAAAAAGGGAAGCCACAAAAGGAGCCCACCGCCGCCAGTGGTGCCGGACTCCTTGGGAGCCCATGTGGGGTTTGCCATTTCCTTCTCCAGCTCGTTTTACAGATGAGGGTGAAGTGAAGTGACTTGCCCAGGGTCACACAGCCGGCAAGTGTCCGAGGGCGAGCCCAGGGTTCCAGCCACTGTGCCAACTGGCCCCCTATCCCTAACTGGAAAGCTGTTCTGACGGAGGAAGGGTTGGTTGTACCATAAACTGAAAAGTTTTAATTTCTGGAGCCTTGATCCCATAACACAAACGATGCGGGTAGAAATCTGCTTAGATGTGCGAAAAGATACAGTCTGGAGACACAGCTGACCCAAGTCTGCGGCCGGCGGCCCTCGGACCGATCACAGACCTGTGGCTCGGGGCTCGGGCCGCCCCGGATCGCCGGGCTGCGCTGGGCAGCCACCTGCGGCCCGAGCCGCCCGGGCCTGGGCTCACGCTCCCTCCCCCGCGGGGGACCGGCGCACACGGGCCGCCTCCCGGCCCGGGGAGCTCGGCGAGCCCCTGCTCCCCGGGGAGGTGGTGACCCTGGCCGCGGCCCGG
>NW_027185697.1:17338901-17347285 GCF_028583685.1 Petaurus breviceps papuanus | reverse complement strand
CCGGCCCACTCGGATTGGAGCTGGCCCGGCCGAGCCGCCAACCACAGGAGGCTGCGCCTGTCGCTCAGGCGCGCGCTCCCGCCCCCGCCCCGACGCCAGGAGCCCCCCGAGCCCCAGTCCGGACCCTCGGACCGGAATGAGGCTGGGGGCGGGACGAGGAGGGGCGGGTCCGGCAGAACGGACGCCTGGGAGAGGCGAAGGCAGCTGTCAGTCAGGCCGAGAGCTCCAGAGCGGGCCAATGAGTGTCTCTGGCGGCGGCGCGTTCCCGTCCCCGGCCAGAGCGGCGGCGGCGGCGGCGGCCGGAGCTGGGTTCCTCCTCCCATCCCCCCGGCACTCACTGTTGAGGCCCGCGGGCGGGGCCAGCGGCTGCTCGCCCTCGTTGTTGTTGTTGTTGTTGGGCAGCGGCGGCGGCTGCTCTACCAGCGGAGACGACATGGTCGGGAGGCTGGAGCGGCGGCGGCGGCGGCGGCGGCGGAGGAAGCTCTGGAGGCGGCGACGGCAGCTCCGGCTCCGTCTCTGTCTCTGGCTCTCGGGCGGCAACACAACAAGCCCGGGTCCCCGCCCCCTCGGTTGCGCATGCGCAGCCTCCACCCCGGCCCCTGACGTCAGGCCCCGCCCCGCGCACATGACCACAACACAGCCTGCCGGCCATGTGATAGGAGCGGGCCAGCACGGAGTCGCGGAGCTCTGCCCCCCCCCCCTCGGGGCGGGGCTCCGGGCCGGCAAAGGCGCCACGCCCCTTCTCCCGATGCTCCGCGCAGGTTTTCTCGGGCCTTTGCCCCCCAGCCTGGGGGCTGTCCTTGCTTTTGTGCCCAGTGTCAGACTCACCCCTCTCTGGAGGGCAGGCTCGAGCGCTCGTCCGCGGGCCGGGCGGGTGCCTGAGCGCCGGCCTCCCCCGGGACTCGGGCCCCGGAATCGGCCTCCGCCTCAGCCCTTGGGACCCCTCCGGGTTTTCTTGGCAAAGACGCCGCGCGATTTGCCATTTCCTTGCCCAGGGTCCCACGGCTAGTGAGTGTCTGAGGCTGGATTCGAACTCCTGCGCTGTGATGGCTCTTGGGCTCTCCGCCCTAAGGCAGCTGCCTCCGGGATCTCAAGCATGGCCTTATTCCCGGGCTGCGCCGTGACCAGCGTCCGAAGTGGGCAGACTCCCGGGGACTCCACCGAGGGGCGCCGGGACCCGTAATGGGAGCACCCACCGACGGTGTCACTGAGCGCGCAGAGCCCAGGCCAGATCCACATAAACGTGGACTGGGGAAAAGGGTTTCATGAACCTCTAACGAAAACGAAGGATTTCCTTAAGTTGTGAATAAATACGTTCTGAGAGGGAATCCACAGTCTGTGGTACACACTGGAAAAAAGCGAAGGACTTCTTAACTAGAGAATCCCCAAGACACAGCCAGCGCCAACTGCTGTGACCCGAAGCATGTACGTGTTCAGTGAGAAAGCCCTTGATAACATCCGGAATTCCAGTGAATAGGATTCAGCACCAAGGCTGACTACAGCAGATGAATGAATCAAGTTCACCGGTCTGGAGAAGCCTGGATTCCGTTCTGCTCGGGCCACTTAATATTGGTGACTGCCTCCCAAAAGGCAAAGGGTCGGAGGATTGAACAACAGATCTCAAATAATATTTGTGGATTGATTATAATTATGTCTATGGTTGCTATAAATAATAAATTTTCATTTGGCAGCAAGTTCAATATGTGTCATTTGACTTAGCAGGCAAAAAAAAAAGCTAACAGGATCTTAGTCCCATTCCAAATGAGGCCCTATTCCCTCTGTCCACAGTCTTAGACCAAAATGTGTTCAGTTCTGAATAGCACACTTTAGAAGTAATGTAATAACCTGGAGAGGGCCCTGAAGATAATCTGTTGTGAATTGATGGAAGGAGCTGGGGATGTTGGACCTGGAGAAAAGACTGGGGGAAGGATAATTATTTTTCAAATACTTGGAAAGATGTAGAAGGAAACATTGTTTGGCCTGGAAAAAAAAAAAAGAGAACTTGAACCAATGGGTATAAGTTACATGGGCATGATGAGGGAAGGAATCCCAATAGGTTCAGCAGAAACCCTGATCTTATCCAAGACCAGGAAACCTGCAATGTTGTCTGGAAAGAATTCAGCTCAGCCTTACTTGGAGTTAGAGTTGAGAAAGTTTATTTTTACGCCTTTACAGTGGGCAAGAGTCCTTAGGGGACCTGCCAGTGAGAGGGGTACATGCTTTTACTTTTAAAGGGTAGGGCTGCCATTGTCAGGGCTGACTGGATGGAAGGGACCTCAGTGCATAGATAAAGGTTAGAGCTGACCTAGAGGAACTTGTGACTTTAGTGCATAGATAGTTTAAATGAGATTTGGGCCAGACAGGAGGGACATGAGGCAAGGACAAAGGAGTATTTGGGCCAGACCCAAGGGGACATGAAGAGATTAAGTAAGAACAAAGGAGTCACAAGGTGTTGCCTAGGCCTAGTTCGGATAGGGGGAAGGGGCAGAGCCCAAGGTTGGGAAAGGGATTTTACAGATAACAATTTTACAATACAAATTGCAGTTACAACTGCACAGACTGGTTTTACAAATTGGTTTCACAAACTGACCTAGACCCCAGGTACCTCATCAGGTAGATTTTTCTTTAGCATAAAATAATGTCAAGTGATAGGGTATGTGAATGTTTGCCACTTCTAAACATAAGCTCCTAGAGAGTCTAAATGTCCCCAGGGACTATCAGTGCTAAAGTAGCTGTGTGAACACTGGTCAGGGATATGGGAAATTGGATTCATACTTTACTTCTGAATGGGTCTAGTTAACCCCTAAATTTTAATTCTCAAGCCAAGAGTCTGTGATTCTAAAGAATGGTAGAGACAGTAAGTACAAGGGAGTGCAAGAGGGAAGGGAACAATCTGGCTGATTGAGACATGATAGCATCCCAAAAAGCTCAAAACAATCTTAGGCTTCATTAAGACAGGCATTGTTCAAGTCTAGGCAAGTGAATATGTTCTGGTCTTCTGCCCCAATCAGACCATACCCCAGTGTTCCTTGTTTTGTTATTTATATCTCTACAGCTTAGCACTGTGCTTGGGACACAGTAAATACTTAATGCTTTTTCATTCATTTATTCAGTGGGGAGTTAAGAATGCACCAAACTGTACTTTAAGGAGACCATTCTGATGATTCCATACAGGGGGCAAGGGTGTGGCAGAAAGAGCGAGAGCAGGGAAATCACCTGGGGAGTTGTGGCATATGTTGGGAATGGGGAAACAGGGCCTTGTACTTGTTTGGGAAGGAAAAAAGGATGTATGTGGGAGAACTGATGAGCTTCTTTGACTGGCTGGGTGTGGAAGGTGAGGAAGAAGGAAGAGTCAAGTGCTTATGAGATTCCTAGCCTGGCTGATTATAACAGCAGCCCAGTCACAGACAGAAATGGGGAAGTTAAGGGGGGGATCCACCTGGGTGGAAGTGACTGAGAGGGCTAGGAATTCAGTTCTGGATGTGCAGGGATTTGAGATGCCAATGTGACAGCCAGGTAGAGATTTGTTCATTAGAAAACTGGAACTTGAGAAATAGACCAACACTGGATAGAGAGACTTACGAGGCATAACCTAAAGACAATAGTTGAAGTCATTCTAGTGACTGAAATTCAACTAAATTAAAAAATCATTTATGAAATGCTTGGTCTATGTAAGGTATAGAAAGAAAATAGCAAAGAAGCTCAAGAATGGTAATAACTGAAAATAAATAGCAGTTTAGAGTTTATAAAAGATTTGAGCTTCATCAACAGCCCCATAGGGTGGATGCCACAAGTATTACCTTGGGGTAGAAGGGTTAAGGAGAATGGGAATAAGAAATCAGGTGGTTGAAAGATGGGCAATGAGGGTTGAATGACAACCGTGTCAGGTGACTGAGTCACAGAGAGCAGAGGAGCCCTGGGGCTCCAGACTGACACCTAGTGTTCCAAGTGGGAATATCATCCTGGGATGCTTTCTTCCTTGATTTTTTTATTAGTATTACTCAAGAATGAGTGCTACAAGTGTTTACTTTTGATATTGATTTCTTCAAGAATTTTTATATTTCTATTGACGAACATTTTATAGCTTGAGTTTGAGGCTGAAGTAACCTCAACAATTGCTAATTTAAAGAATTATTATATATTCAAAGTGTGAATGCCATGTAGTTTTTACTTTTTCTTTTGTCTTGGGGATTTTGCAGTTGGTTTGTTTTGGTTTTTGGTTTTTTCTTGCCTTTTGGAGGGCAATTGCCCAAGCTCACACTAGGTTTTGTGTGTGTGTGTGTGTGTGTGTGTGTATGTGTGTGTGTGTGTTAAGTATCTGAGGCCACATCTGAACCCAGGTCCTCCTGACTCCAGGGCCAGCGCTCTATTCACTGCAGCCCAATTTGCAGTTGGTTTTTGCAAATGACTCGTTCCCAGGTTTTACTTAAGTGTCATGATAGAAATTAAGGTAAAATGAGAGACAAAGTTCTAAGCATCTTCTATTTATTAGCAATGGCTATGATGAGGTACAGGCTCTGGGAACCCCCTAGAACTCTGATTGAATCTTCCCATTTGAAGAGGCATTTGCCTAAGGCCATAAGCCTTTTAGTATTGGACCAAATCTCAGTTACTACCTAGCCCTCTCTTGGTCCTCCCAAAATATCTATTACCCTTAAACTAGCCTAGCCCTACATAGTCTTTCATCTCCAGGTAGCCTCCAGCTACTTCCCACCCTTAATCTCTCATCCCTGGAGTCCAACCTCATTTGGTTCTTCCTGAAGACCCTCCCCAAACTCCTCCTCTAGACCACCCCTACATTCCTCCCACAACCTTTCTGTATATGAGACTCCATCTTGTCTCCATGGAAAGAAGAAAGGCCTGAGAATGATCTAGCACAGACTTACTGTGTAAGATTATTCTGGCCCTCTTGTCCAGTACAAGCATCACAGATACCAAGGCTCCTTAAAATTCTACCCATTATGGCACATCTTTAATAAACTTTGTTTTTCTTTGGCTGAGAAAAGACTTGCGGCATATTCATTTGGCAGGACCTAGCATGTTGGTATTTTGGGGTCTTGTGTACCCCTAAATCCTGTACCTCAACAGCTAGGTATTGGAATGAATACAGTGCTGTGCTGAGAGTCAGGGAGACTCATCTTCCTGAGTTCATATCTGGCCTCAGACACTTACTAGCTGTGTGATCCTGGGCAAGTCACTTACTCCTGTAGGCTTCAGTTTCCTCATCTGTAAAATGATTGGAAGGAAATGGCAAACCACTGCAGTATCTTTGCCAAGAAAACTCAACAAAGGGGTCACAACAGTCAGACACAAATGAAAATAGCTAGCAATTACCAAAGGAGGGGGAAAGGCCTCACTAGAGGACCAAAGACCTTGAATGGGGGCTGACAAGGTCTTTTATAACAATTAGCAAAATGACTGAGCAAAATGTGTAGCAGCATAGGTGTGTTTTCTTCTGAATGACTATCCAAGACAGAATGGAAATAACATTATCTGGATCCCTCCTTCTGAAACCTCCCTCCCCCTTAACTACAGCAAAGGCAGTCTGGGGATAAAGGCTCTCAGGCTATGGGACTGGTCTTGCTGGTGATGGGAGTTCCTTCAATGGTTTAAATTGCTGAGATTTGACCTTTTAGGTTAATCAAGTTTCTCAGGAAAGTGGGTAATGGGTGGGGTTACAAAGGTGGAGGTAATTACAAAAAAAGCTTGACCTTTATGCACATTTCTCTGGAGATACTGGTAGGGGGGAAATTTACAAGGGAAAGGAACTGAGAAAGGGGATATTAAATCTAGTTTGATTAACTTTTAGGAAAACAGGATTAAAATCAATTTTCAATTTTACATAAGATGAACCTCTATACCCAGCTCAAGCATTTATTGTTATTATTATTACTTTTTTTTTTTTTTTTGCTATTTGGAGGGCAACTGGGGTTTCGACTTGCCCAAGGTCACATGGCTATTAAGTGTCTGAGGCTGGATCCCAACCCAGGTCCTCCTTACTCCAGGGCCGAGCTCTATTCACTGTGCCACCTAGCCGCCCCCATTTATTGTTATGAATGCTTATTATTTGGTGTTGCCAATAATACTATCTGGTTTATGAGAGCTTTTATTTTAGCTATGGATTAGCATGTTACTTGTTTATGAACCTACAAAATGCTATCACTACTGAGCAATACTGAATGACATCATGATTCTCCAAAACTGTTACTAACGTGAAACAACAAAAATAACGAGTGTTTATATGGCATTCTAATGTTTGCAAAGCAAGTATCTCATTTTATCCTCACAACAGTCTTGAGAGGTAAGTGCTATCATCCCCAATTTACATATGGGGAATGAGACACACAAGGATAAGTGACTTGCCGAAGGTTGCTAGCAGTTATTTACACTGAGGTTTTCCTGAAGCTAGGTCCAACACTCTACCCACTGTGCCTGCGACCTGCCTCTAAATATTGTCATTTTGAAAACACTGATGTGCATAAGGATTTGCTGTTACTTGGAGACCTTATGTTTAGGAATTTGGATGTCAGAGAAGTTTTGAATAACAATGTCTCCAGGAGGGGTAGCGTGTAGTAACATTGTCCAACTAAGAATAGTTCAACAACAGATGTGGTATGTGAATTACCACCATCATGTTGTATGGGATGAAAAAGCCCATTCAAAATTTAGTCAAAAACTCAAGAGGTTTCTCAGGATAAAAACAGGAAATTTTTATTCTCTTCTCAGACTGAAAAGGGTAGTCCTCTCCATGACAGATCAGTGAGAGGAGGTGTATTACTGAAAACAGAGTAAGAATTTATACCCTAACGCAGTCACCCCCCCCCCCCTTCTCCCATTGGCTGGGAAGTGGGCTTACATAGTCTCTCGGGGAGAAATCTTCCCCAACGACAAATAACTAGGAAGTCTGCCACTATCCCCTATTGGCTGGGAGGTGGGCAGGGAAACAGTTCATGTCCTTATTAGGCAAATAAGGGAGGCGGAAAGGTTGCAAGCAAGGGTGGAGGTCAAAAACCCCTAAAGGGCCTAATGCTGGTAAGGGTGTGGCAAACAAAGGTGGAGGTGGAAGGACTGCTGAAAGGGGGCTTAATGCAGAGGGGGCAGTAGCAAAGAAGGGGGAAGGGGGAAACCAAAACTCAAGCCTGCCACTGGATTCCAGGACATAGTCTGACAAGTTTTTCACATCTCTCACTCAATGTGAATAAATTACTAGAAAAAATTGAGAGAGGGAACAGTTATTGGGCATTAGTTTTCTCTCCCATAGCATGTGAAGTGGGGAAAGTATTTAATAAAATGGTGGCTCTAACAGCACAGCAGTTGAGGATTAAGTTTGAAAATACATTTGTATTTTCCCTATTCAGGATCAGGAAAGACAATCAGAAACAACCCATTCACAAGTGAGGGGTGAAATCTGTATTCTATTCTGTTAGTCAAAGACACTGTCTCTGCTTGTGTCTAGATGTCCAAGCTAGGTAGATCATTTAATGGGGGGGGGGGAGTGCTTCATTACAATCAGTGAAAGACATATCATCAGTACCTCACAGAGGAGGCCACAAGAGTAGAACCAGTTCACCTGTGTCATGCAGGTGGGAGAGATAAGATTGCTGTGTTGCTTCTGATTTTATGCTGTATTTATTAATTTTGTAATTGGGTCTGCATCCACCTGGTTTCAGTTTAACTCAGTTGGGCTAGATCAAAGTTAGTTTAGTTTAGGAGAAAGGTTATTATCTCTCCTCTCATGACAGTATCCTCTAGGATACTTAATGCATATCCATTTTAGTCTCACAAAAATTACCATCCCCAAAAGAAATGGTCTGTCTTTTCCTGTTTTGGGGTAGTTGAGGGAGGGTTGTTTGTTTTTTTTCCTCTTCCAAGGAGACAGCAGCAAATAAGCCCCTAGTAAAGACTATAGGATATGGATGAACCACCATAAAATAATTAACATCCCTTAATTGTTAGAGAGGGGCATGATCTTCCACACCTAAAAGCCAACCCACCTTTCCCCAGCTGCAGCCCGTTGTGATATTCCCCAACCACCCAGAACACCTCCTTTCCTGTGTCTCAATAAAGTGGGTTTTCCCCATCCTTTTGGGGTCCCTGGCTTTGCTGAGGTGCCCAGAGTGACCAAGTTTATTAAAAGCTATTTGCATCACTGTTAAAAAACAAGCCTCAGTGAAATTTTACTCATCAATGAACCCTCATCTGAATGTGAGAGAGAAGTCCACTGACAAAGCCGGAAAAGCTTTGCCAGCATATAAATAGATATGACATGGCAGAGCAATGACACTAGTCCAAATTAGAAACTTTCTTGGAAGACCCATGTCCCCCTTGGGAACAAGCTTGGGAAACCTGAATTACACAAGTGTCATTAACACTATGTGAAGAAC
>NW_027185697.1:17241246-17338501 GCF_028583685.1 Petaurus breviceps papuanus | reverse complement strand
ATGGACCATATGCAACATTAGCTGAATTTACATTTTAACAGACATGAGAAATCATCTGACTTTATTCTCCATGTGGACACATTATAACGATTAGAAGAAATAGGGACAGTAAAGCCCGATGTGAAGAATAGGTTACATTGAAATGAGTGTGCAGGGCCTGAAATACAATGAATTCATAAGAATATAGATGGATAGCCCGGACTTTATGCAGACCTCACTCAATGATAAAGAGCATGGAAAATGGGCCCGAGGACACCCAGGAAGATACCCACTGGAAGTTCTACATGCAAATGATTCAAGACCATGTAACAAAACATGGGGTAAGGATACAAAGCAAAATCTCAGCATCTATAGAGATGCAGAGATTAAAACTGAAGAAACCCTCCAGGAGGAGTACCATGGACAGCAACAGTCCCTGGGAATGTACTGGACCAAAGGATGGACACTGGTCCAACACCAAGCAGTACACAGAAAGGCAGACTGGATCTGTCACGACCGTCAATAGAATGTTCTTACTTAATGTCTTCATTTCTTCTGGGCCTGGCCCACACCCTCCTTTGTCCTTGCCTTTTGTCTCCTCCGGCCTGGCCCAAATCTTATCTAAACTGTCTATTTACATGCTCCTCTTGGTCAGCTCTGACCTTTGTCTATGCACTGAGGCCCCTCCCATCTGGTCAGCCCTGACAATGGCAGCCCTACCCTTTAAAGGTAAAAGCATGTACCCCTCTCACTGGCAGGTCCCCTAAAGGACTCTTGCCCGCTTCTTCACAACTTCTACAACTCTCACTCCAATTAAGCCTGAGACCTTGAATTCTTTCCAGACGATATTGCAGGTTTTCTGGTCTTGGATAAGATCAGGGTTCCTGCTGAACCTATTGGGATCCCGTCCCCCATCACAGTCATTTTATAAAAGCAATTTGAAGACAATTATCTGCAGAGCTTCGTGTTGTTTTTGTATATCCAGTGCCGAGGACATATAGTAGGTGTTTAATAAGTGTTTGTTGAATCCAGTATAATGGAGGCTGACCTGCACAAAGTCCAAATACAATAGGGATTTTCTTTGAGGACTAAGTGACAAAAACTATCCGTATTTGGGATACATTCAAGTAACCCCAATCCATCATGCTGAGAGCTCAAGATTCACCTGGATTTTCCTTCAGGTAACCAATGGTTCTCTGTTGAATCTGCACAGTGCCTATTACCAGAATCCTTTGGCAGCAGAAGATGAAGAGAATTCTAATCTGTCCAGTTGGATTTTACCAACTTAAATATATGCCATCTCTGATCTCCCTGTTCAAGTCTCTTCCCATTCCAGTCCATCTTCCACTTAGCTGACGCTATCACCTCCTTCCGGTCAGTGAACTCCAGGGAGTCTTTATTACTTCCAGGAAAAAAATGAAGTTTTTTTAAAGCTTTCATAACCTGGTCCCTCCCTAGTTTTCCAATCTTCTTATACCTTATTCTACACACATTTGGATCCAGTGACCCTGGCCACCTTGCTATTTTTGCTATTCTGCTGACAAGACAGCATCTCTTGATTCTGGAATTCTCACCAGCTGTTCCCATGCCTGGAAGGCTCTGCCTCCAGACTTCCCTTACTTCTTTCAAGTGCCAGTCAAATTCCCACTTTCTACCGGAAGCCTTTTCTGATTCCCTTTAATGTTAGTCCCTTCCTTCTGAGATAACCTCCAATTTATCCTGACACAATGCTGCTGTTGTTATGTACAATGTTCTCCTGGTTCTATTCATTTCACTTTCTATCAGTTTATATAAGTCTCCCCAGGTTTTTCTGAAGCCATCCCCCTCATCATTGCTATATGCATGTAAGAGTATTCCTTCACAATCATATACCACAGCTTGATCAGCCATTCCCCAAACGATGAGTATTCCCTCAATCTCCACGTCTTCACCACCACATAAAGAGCTATTAATATTTTTGTACAAATATGTTTTTTCCTTCTTTCTTTGATCGCTTTGGGGTATAGACTTAGCAGTGGTATTGCTGAGTTAAAAGGTATGCATAGCCCTTTGGGCTTCCAAATCGTTCTTCAGGATGGTTAGACCTGTTCACAACTGCACCAGAAGTGCAAGTGTCCCTATTTTTCCATATCCCCTACAGCATTTATCATTTCCTTTTCTGTCATGTTGGTCAATCTGATGGGTATGAGGTGGTATGATGAACATCTAGTTTCTTAATGAAAGCTACAACATAGCACAAGTTGGTAATAGAGTAACCATCCTCTCCAGTTATGAGTTGGTTTGAATTATAGAAACAGGTGGTATAATGACTATTGGACTGAAAGCATGGGGGTGAGGTGGGGTGGGTAGAGGGATGGGCCAGTTTCCCCTTCAAAATAACTTAGGGTGGGTGAGACGTTAGATGCTAGCTTATTCTTGGTGATCATAATATCACTGAAGATGTGCCTTCTAAAGGTGGTGATACAGACCAGCTTGCCTTGGGGGACAGCCATCCTTAAAGTCTATCTCAGCGATATCTGCAATTGTCTTCACCACCTCATCTGAGGCTTTCGGAATTTCGGCCTTCACAGGGACACAAAAGCATCTCCCGTACTCACCAGCACAAATCTCAGCTGCAAGATTCTCCTCCTTAGCACTTTCCAGACAAGGCAGGTGCGTCCTGATATACTTCTCAGTCTGGTCTACTGCTCTCTCACTTCTTTCTGGGGCCATTTTCCCCCGAGCCTTTAGTCTCTCTGGTAAGATGCCAACACACTCCAACTGCTCCTCACTCTTGCTAGGCTTATTTGTTTTGATATTGTGGACAGGCATGAACCATTGTGAAATGTGCTGGTAATATATTCTTGCATATTACAGAATTTACAGAAACAGTCTATCAAGTGATGCTTTGCTTCCTGCTTTTTTATTTTTTATTTTTGCTTTTTGGAGGGTAATTGGGTTAAGTGACTTGCCCAAGGTCACACGGCTAGTGAGTGTTGAGTGTCTGAGGCCAGATTTGAATTCAGGTACTCTTGACTCCAAGGCCGGTGCTCTATTCACTGTGCCGCCTAGCTGCCCCTTTTTCATTTATTTTTAAATTATTTTTTAATAAGCAAAAACCCACTTTCTTCCCCTTTTCATCCTGCACTCCATTGAGAATTAAAGAAAAACTAAACCTGTTATAAACATGTGTAGCCAAGTAAAACAAATTTTTGCATTGGGATCCAATGCAGAAGAGACCCCAAATATGTCTCGCTCTGCAGTCTCCTTCACCTGTCTCTAGGAGGTAGAAGGCATGTTTCATTATTAGGCCTCTGGAGCTATGGTCAGTCATCACACCGAACAGTTTCTAATTCTTTCAAATTTATCTTTTTTTACTATATTGCTATTATGTACAAATTGTTCTCCTGGTTCTGTTCACTTCCATTTGCATCTCAGTCTTACCAAGTTTCTCTAAAACCATTCTCTTCCTTATTTCTTATAGCTCAATAATACCAGAACTTATTTATATACCATAACTTATTCAGCCATTCCCCAATTTATGGGAGGATCCCCAGATTTCCATTCTTTGTTACATGCATTTCTGATGTTTATTTGCTGTTCATGGCACTCTGAGGCTTAGGCATACTTACCTTTTGTTGCTGTTATGTACTTTATATCTGGAGCTATGTTGTAAAATTAAAGATGGCACATCTATGCAGCTGATTTTGTAAGGGACTGAAACATTCCCAACTTTGGGGAGGAATGGAAGAAGAACCTAGACTTGCACAAACTGCTGGGATCTGGAGTTCTGCCCACCTTTTCATCTCCATGCCAAGCAAAGAGACAAGGTAGCCAGGGCAACACTAACTCAGAAGACAAACAAATTTGCAAAACATGATAAAGCAGGATAATGGCACTCTCACAAAAGGCAGCATGTGGGAAAACAGGCCAGCAGAGTACTGAGTAAGATCCATCTCTAGGTCAGTTCATCCCAAGAAAGTCAAACTGTAGAGAGAACAAGTGGCACAGGACTGCCAGGGTTTCCATGGGGTTCTCTTCTCATAGATGACAATAGAACCACCACATAAGGACTCCTAGATGAGGAAGAGAAAACAGTGTTCACAGTTAAGGAGAGAGGTAGGACCTGGCAATACATGAAAAAGGCCCTTGGGGATTGATTTTTGAAGAATTTCATAGGGGTGCAACTTCCAAAAGAATGGAAGAAGGCACAAATGGTGTCCCCAAAGGTGACTACGAAGACAGCAGCAACTGCAGACCTATGCACTGATTCTGTCTCCATACAATCTTTATAAGAATGTTCTCTGCAAGCGCTGAGGCCATGCTTGGCAGGAATGAGAAGAGGATGCATGGTATGAAGTCCTTCATGGGAGCTGACATCCTCACCATCGCCTGATTGCCAGAGACCCTCCTACGCTCCTTATGTGTTTGGCTCAGTAGAATAAAACACAGCCTCAAGGGCTTGCCTCCAAGAACATCCTCTCCCATACAGGTATTAAGATCACCAAAACCTTCTTGATAAATAACCAGTAACTTTCTCCAACCAACCTTTGAATATCCATATCAAATGAGATGTACACTCACCCAAAAGATACTCTCACCTGTTATGTTCCAGCACAACTGGCCTAGTACATGCTTTCATCTCTTTCTATTTCCACCAAGTTTCTGTTTCCCATTTCAGTGCCTTTGAAGAGGTGGCAGCCCACGTCTGAAAAGCACCTCCTTCTTTACCTCCGGCTCCAAAACTCCTAGCTTCCTTCACCACACAGCTCTGGTGCCCCCTCCTACAGAAGGACTTAGGGGATTCGCTTCTCTTGCTTACTACTGCTCTTTCCCACATGAAATCATATTGTATTTTGTGTTGTTCCCTCGTGTTTATGTATTATATTCCGCTAGTAAGGTATTTTTAGGGCAGGCACTGGATTGTTGTTGTTTTGAGGGGATTTGGGGGGGGGATGTATTTTTTATGTATTTCTTTACATTTTATTTTTTAAGTGTGTGTGTGTGTGTGTGTGTGTGTGTGTGTGTGTGTGTAGCATAGGACAGAGAGTAGGTGTTTAATAAGTGTTTGTTGAATCCAAAATAAAAACCGAATGCACAAAATCCAAATAAAAGAGAATTCCTTATAACGATGATAGCTGACTTAGTCTGCAAAACCTAGTATCATACACAGTCTCATTTCTATGCCTCGCCATAACCCTGTGCATTTTTCCATTATTATTAACAACCTCATTTAACAGAGGAGGGAACTAAAGCTGATCAAACAACTAATAAACATTTATTAAACGTGTGCCAAGCACTGTACTAAGTACTGGGGATACAGAGGCAAAAGACAGTCCCTGCCCTCAAGAAGCTTGCAGTCTAGCAGGGGAGACAACATATAAGCAAATCTATATAACGCAAGCTACATACAGGACAGATTGTTGTGTGTGCTGTGTTTGTCCTTTCTTGAAGAGGACCATGGCATCAGGGAGATGATACCATGACTTGCAGTTGACTTGGATTTGAGGGAGGGGGGGCTGGGCAAGGTCAGCAGCCTCACTTTCTCCTCCAGAGCCATCTGGGTCCAGTGACCTGATATTCATCAGGATGACTGGAGATGGCCCAGGATGCAATGGGAGACCCTGGCCCAGGTAGGTCAAGGTCTTTTAAAAAACTGAAAGTAATGCCCATTCAGGGAATAGGCCTCTTTAAGAAGTTAATCAAGGAGGTGGCTTTTAATAAAAAAAGAAGAAAAAACCAAACTGGGAGGGGAAGACCCTCAGGCTTCCTGGCCAAAAGAGAAACAGTCACTATTTAGTACTTATATTCACTCTGTGCTAGGAAGGCAGGGACCTATTGTCCAATCTATGAGCTCCAGAGTGAATTGGATTTAAGGCTTGGTCTTTCTGCAAGAAATCTAGCCAGTAAACCCAAAGAAAAGGCAGCTTTTGGCCATTGAAATGTACCATCCCCTGGGCAGAGCACCCTCGGGTAAGGACAGACTGGACAAATAGGAAATAATTAAATGAAGGAGAAAACTGGAATGAAAAGGGGTGAGGGAAGGTTTCCTGTAGAAGGAGGGATTTGAGCTGAGACTTGACTATAACCACACAGCTATTACATCAGGGGCTGGACTCAAAACCAGTTCTATGAATCAGTTCCTTGTCTGACACTGAAAACTGCCAAGCTGCCCTTCATCAGACTCCACCCCTTTCCACCTGGACTTTCGTAATGCTCCCTCTCCATCTCCTTCACTAGGTCATCCATCATGTCCAGACCCCTGTCTGGGTGCTCCCCAAGGCCCTCCTCACTTTTTGTACTCCCCTGGTGATCTCAGTTCCCATGGCTTCAGCTATCATTTCTAGACAGTTAACACCCAGATCTACGTATCCAGATCTACGTATCCCTGTCACCAACTGCCTATCAGACATCTCCAACTGGATGGCCTGTGAACTTGGTAACTTGGTGATATCCAAACCAGAACTCCTCATCTTCTCCCCAAATTTTCTCCTCTTAAGAACTTCCCTGTTAATACTGAGGGCAACGCCATTACTTCCATCCACCCAGGTTCACAACCTTAGGTTATCCTCAACATTTCATCCTCACTCACCCTATATATCCAACCAATTGCCAAGTCTTATCCTGAAGTGGACAGCTGAGCAATAACATGACAGCAAAGCCAATTACAATTTAATAGGAGTGTTTATTTAGCCGGCGACTGCCTCCCAGTAAGGAAGACAGCCCCGAGTCTTTTGCAAGGTACATTTTTATAGAATAATATGTTATTAACAAGGAAATATGCGTTTCTAGTAAAGCCTGATTACCTAGCAAAAACAAGAACAGACTTGTATCTGGGGCACATTTCTAACAAGAACAGACCTGTAATCTGGGGTAGGTATGTTTCTAGCAACACAGGTATTCCCTTACTATTGTGGCCTATCAGGTGGTTTCTAGGGACCCTGGCAGGGGCCCCTTTCTGGCAGGTTGTGACTGGGAGGGGGCTTTGGTGTATAATTTCTGGTGGGCACTTCAATCCTTCCTCCACCACAGACCTTGTGCCTGTTCCCTCTTCTCCACCCATAAGACCACCTCCCTGTGTCAAGCACTTCGTCTATTGCAAAAGCTTCCTAAATAGTCTCCCCTGCATCCAGTCTCTCCCCTCTCCAAAACTGATATTCCTAAAGCACAGTTCTTGCCATGTCACTTTCCTGTTCAAAAAGCTTTTGCTTCTAAACTCGGCTGCAAATTCAAGCCTTTACTGACTCCACCTCTGTCAGCCTCCTCTCTCCTCTGAATTGGAGGGTTGGAGGGTCCTATACAAACTCCTGCAGATGCCCTTCTTTATAGAAGGCAGACTGGCCACTCAGCTTGCCAGGGACCCCCTGATGCTTCCCAGGCCCTCCTTTGTTTCCTTGCCTCTCCTTGTGTGTTCTGCCCCCTTTTTACATTAATAGCTCCTTGAGGTGAGAGCACAGGGCCTACCACACAGTAGATACTTAACAGATGTTTACAGGATTGGATTGACTTGTATGAACTCATGAGGAAGGAAGCACGCACAACCAGAATAAGTGAAACAATGATCATAATATAAAGAAAACCATTAAAAGACAATAGCACTCTAATCAATATAATGACCAGTCTTGCCTTCAGAAGACTGATGGTGATACCAAGGGCAGCATACTCAGAGATGGTGAGCTACTGGTACAGAATGAGGCCCACGTTGTCAGACAAGGACAAGGTATTGATAGTTTTTGCTTTTACAATGGAGGGTTATATTTGAGGTGAGGTGGGATTCTTTTTTTTAAAGCATTTATTTAAAAAGATAGCAGGTTGGTCAAATAGTGAGAACAAAGTTTAACAGATGGACATAGACCAAGTGTTATACTAGTACCTGTGAATGAAACAAATTTTATGAAGTCATTACTGAAGAGGTTTCCCATAAAGAGGTTAGGGTTGCTCTGGAGACCCCAAAATTCCAGCACCCCAGGTCCTGACTAATGAATTCGACTCAAGCCTTCTCTCAGCCAAAGAAAAGTAAAATTTATTAAAAGTTCGCTTGTATTGGACGCAGAGTAAGTCTGTGCTAGGTCATTCTGTGGCTCTTTCACTGACACGGAGACAAGATGGGATCTTATATACAGAAGGTTGTGGGAAGAATCTAGGGGTGGTCTAGAGGAGGAGTTTGGGGAGGGTCTTCAGGAGGAGTTAATGAGGTCAATGAATGATTAAGGGTGGGAAGTTGCTGGAAGCTACCTGGAGACCACAGACAATAGTGGGCTAGGCCAGTTCCAGAGTGGATTGATATTTTGATAATCTCAAGGGTGGGAAGTCTAGTAACAGAGGTTTGGGCCAAGGCACTATGTAAGGCTTATGGCCTCATGCAAAAGTCTCATCAAATGAGACAATTTAATCATAGTTCAAGGCCGGGTTCCCAGAGCCTGTACCTCAAGGAGAGCTCGAGGGGCTCCCGGAGTCCATACTATGTCCCAAGCTCTGGAGATACAGACACAAAAATAAAATGAGGGTCTGCCCTCAAGGAGTTTACAGGTTAAAGAGGGAGTAAGTGCCAGACTGGGGATAGAGAAAAAGGCAAAATGCAGTTCCTGCTCTAAAGGAGCTCACCCCACTAATGATAATAGATAAAGTGGAGTGGTCCACTTCCGCCTAAAACAGAGAGCAAGTGAATGGGGCCTCAGTTGACAGAACCATCCAGGAGGCTGTAAAGGAGGTAGTTGGGAAGGAGGGTGTGAAGTGAATGGCCTCCAGGAAGCATCATGGGATACATGGATAAAAACTGCACTGGGTGAGATGAAACGGTATGGACTGTATTATCTGAGACCCATTAAAGTAAGTATAATTTTGTAAACTGTCTTCCCTCAAGCCTGATCTTTTTTTTCTTTTCTTTTTTTTTTTTTTTGCTCTTGGAGGGCAATTGGGGTTAAGTGACTTGCCCAAGGTCCTATGGCTAGTTTTTGTGTTAAGTGGCTGAGGCCATATTTGAACTCAGGAACTTAGGTCCTCCTGACTCCAGGGCCGGTGCTCTATTCACTGCACCACCTGGCCACCCTAAGCCTGATCTTTCTTAAAATACTTTTAACACCTTTAATGGGGTTCCCTCTTTCCAAAGGTCCTATAGTATTTCAAAGGCCAGCTTGGGTGACATTCAAACCTTGCCTCAGACCTTAGATAAACTAACCTGGTAAGAATTGATCTGTAAATCAGAATCCTTTCATCTACATCAGATTATCTTTACCTATAAAATACAGATCTTTAGGCTATTTGATGGAAAGTGGCCCACAAAACTCCCCATTGTTATGGAAATTTACTGGAATCCATGGTCAGTAATATGCAAATTAAGGCCCTGTGCTAGGTGCTGGCTGGGCACAAGGGAGAGTTACAGAGCAAAAAGCCGCTGGGCGTGGGTTTTCTAGAAGAGGAGACTTCTGATCTGGTTGGCAGTAGAGCTGCCCAGGTCTATACATAACAAAGAGAATCAGCACGTTTGGACAGGCGGGTTCTAGGAGGAGGAGAATTCAGGATAGAAGTGACTGAGGAGGGGGAAACATCTGGCTGGCAGTGAGGAGACAGTGCAGGCCTTGAAGGCAGGAAGACTTGGGCTCAAATTCTACCCAACTCATCCTTACCTGTGTGTCTGAGACAAGTCACTTGGTGTTCCAGCCAACTCTCTAAGACTATTCCAGCAGAGAAGAAGCCAGCCCAATCTGGATTAGTAGAGGGAGTTTCCTTATCCTTATCCCTATGAGGTACAAGGATAAAAATGGAAGGATGACCTTCAAGTACAACGGGTCACTCACTGGCCAGGTGGGTGGTAAAAATGCCAAGTAATGACAGACATCATAGAAGACAGGTCAGCCAGCCCTAGACTTAATTATTCCTCTTTCTGCCATGGTGGAGGGGCCGTATCCCATACTTGGCAGTTGAGTGGCACAGTAGACAGAGCACTAGACCTGGATTCAGAAGAGCCGAATTCAAATTCAACCTCACACTTGCTGGCTGTTTGACCTTGAGCAAGTCACTTGACCTGTCTGCCTCAGTTTCCTCATCTGTATAATGGAAATAATAGCACCAGATTGCTTCTCAGGGTTGGTATGAGGATAAAATGAGTTATCTGTAAAAGACTTTGCAAACTTTAAAACATATGAATATTAATCATTGTCATTATTACTTCACTTTCCTAAATGTACAATCTCTGGTCTAAGGGTTTCTTTTGGATGTCCAGATGCCTGCATTATGATATCCCTCACCCTAGGATCTGAGGCAGTTAGATGTTACAGTGGGTAAGTGCCTGGAGTCGGGAGTTCAAATCTGACCTCAAACAATAGCTGTTTGGCCCTAGACAAGTGGCCTAACCCTGTTTGCCTCTTCTGTAAAATGAGCCGAAGGAAATGTGGAGCCTGCAGTATACTTGCCAAGAAAACCCCAAATGGGCTCATGAAGTGTCAGATACAACTCAAAGAACAACTGGACACTCCCAGGATATAACCTGGTCTATGCTCCCTCCCTCATTAAAACTGTTTTGTACTATATTCATAATCTGCTCTTTGCTTTAATAACTTAATAGATTTATTCTAAAGTTTGATGGGTACTCATGGGTGACTTATGTTCCACTTCCCAAGTATCATGTTTGGAATACTGAGCTAGCACAGTGGACTTGAGACTCAGTAAGAACTGAGTTCAAATCATGCCACACACACTAGCTGAGTGACCTTGAGGCTCCTTTTGAGCTGTTGAGCCTGTGATCTCAGAATCTGAACACCATATGGATTCCTACCACTGGAAGGTAGCGTTGCTATACCTGATAAAGGGAGGGAGTTCAACCTGATGACCTCGAAGGCCCCTTCCAACTCTTAAATCCAAGACTCTTTGAGGCCCCTCAGAGTGGATGTATGGTAGGCATAGACTGAAATCTGGGGCTATTTTGTGTAAGACGGAAGCAGTGGTACTTACAGGTTGGGTTTAGGGAAAGGGCCAGCTGGAAGCCCTCTTCTGGAGTCCATTTGGGTTGTCCTACCAGCCAGTCACTCTCCATGGTGGCCACTACAGGCTGTGAAGCTGGGGCTCCCCAAGCATTGTAGATGGAGCCTTACTGACCACCTGTGAGCAAAGAATACATTTTAAATGACAAAAAAGGGAACATGACATTTAAACTTCCATTGGCACTGATGGATGTACAATAAAAGAAATGCTTTCTATACAGAAATACATATTCTTCCTTTTCTCCTACAGGGTTACTTTCAGTATCTTATATAGGTAATTTTAGGTCCAAGAAAATGTTTCACTGCCCCCTAGTGGGGGAATACTCCAAGAATAAATAATTCTGTATGTGTAGGCAAGTAGCTCTGGGTTCAAAAATGACCTACTCAAATTACATGAGGAAATATCCAAACTACAACAGAAAAACAAACTAGAAAACAAAAACAACTGAGCCATACTTTTCATTGACCTATTTTACAGTTTGCGAAAGACTAGTCATTCAGCTTCCCTCGCTAGCTCCAGTATTTACAGCTGGAAGGGCCTTCTTTATGTTAGAGAACAGAGACCCAAAGAGGGTGACTTAGCCTGTCAAGGTCATACAACAAGTAGAAGGGTTAAGATTTTAATTAGGCCTGACTCCAAATCCAGTATTCTTTCCACAGTACCAGACCATCACTTCTTTTGGTTATCAATTGCTCAACAACTTGACAAATTTTCAAAACAGATTTAAGAAGAAAGCAATGAACACACTCCTCACTCTTCTTACTTCCAGCCAAATCATACCATGGTTTATCAAAATGGGGAACAGTGAAAGCCCTTCAATATAGATTGGACAGCTTTTAACTTATTTCCAGGCAGTTAGTTAACAGTAAGACACAAAAGTAGTTTAAATTCTGTTCCACTACTAATGCAGGGTTACAACCTAATAGTAATGAATCTTTAGGAAATGTCCATTTTACTCAGGTTACAAGCTGGCTCACATTTGTAAACAATCTTTTCAAGTATGGCCACTTAATGGACTGCCATGTTCCCGTAACGCTGGACTCTCAAGTTTTCCCCCTTGACACATTTGGCCACCTCATGGATACAAAAGTAGGCAGGGAACAAAGAAACATGGTCGTACAAGCCACTCTGGAAAATTGTGAATATTGAAATTTGGTTATTTCAAATAGCACATATCTAGGTATAAAGAATTATTTTTGAGTGGGCAGCACATGTAAGACATTTCTGGAAAAGTTGCATATAATTTCTCTTAAACTCTCCAGAAAAACTCCCTTAATTAGTAGTTTTATAGTGAATCATTAAACTAATCATTACTCTTTAATTATTGAATATTTAACACATTACCTGAAATCTTTTGCAATCTTTTTTTCAACCTAACTAGCTAGAATTCATGGAGTGGTAAAGCTATCTGCCTTCTCTAATTTTTTAACTGATTTGTCAATTTTATGTTGACAGGTCGGGGTCATATTTCAACTAAATGTAAAGTATCATTAAATTCATGCAACCCATACACGTGGATTGGATTCCCCTGGCCCTATTTTTCATGTTTAGGGCTGTAAGGCAAGTATGCCTACAATGTTATCACAGAGTTTATTTTTAAAAAGCAAATTTTAAAACCCCATTCTATAAAGACATACACATGCACACAGACAAAGGCACAGTCTGTTCTTACACGGAGGTGGGAAAACACATACAGGATGCTCTTTGGATTCCAAGGAAGATTTCTTGCATTAACTTTGAAAAGCTTACCAGAAAACCAGTGTTAAGAAAGTACTATCAACAGGTTGGTTCTCTGTTCAGAAGCCAGTAAATTATATGTATGTATGCATGGATGTATATGTGTATGCATTATATTTATGTGAATATGGAAAATATCCATTCTTTCTGCCAAGCCAAGGAAGTATCAGAAGAGATAAATGCAAGTCAAGTTTTCCCACCCCAACTCCCAAATAGCTTTTAAGGTGGGGATAGAAGGTAGTCAAATCAATTAGTGGTTAAGAGAATGGGAGATACAAAGCAACTTGACAAGACTGTTGATTCTATGTATCACTTTTATTAATAAAAATATTAATCATGACCATATAAAATGAATGGCTGGGCTTATAATTTGTAACACCAATGAAATAAAAAATGAGTTTGTGAGAATACTGTTACAATGATTAGTCAATAGCAGTCCCTGATGGAGGAATATGATTAGAGGTGGTTCAGTGAATCCAAGAATCTCTAACCCATAGGGTCATGACAGAATATCACCACAGCTAGTGACCAATCAAAATTAAATTCCAAAGAGCTATTGAGTGGGCTTGTCTTAAGACATGCACCCGCGATTAAGGAAACCATCAGCCTTGCATAAAAATCTGGAAAGCTGCCCATTCAGCTTGAGCTTAAAATGTCCCTGATTAATGCCTGTAACATGATGGGGGCAGACCCCAGCTTCCAATTCAAGTCTGAGGAGTAAATAACCTATTGGAGTTACTAATGTACGTAAGATATTCAATTACATTAGTCAAAAGTGCCCCACCATCTTAAGATTCTAATTATTAGAAAGAAATTCAGTTTTTAAAAATACAAATGCAGAATTCTTAAGTTCAAAGATACAGGAGCATTAAATGTTACATAAAAGTATTTGTGCGTGCTCACAATCAGGCATGTAAAATTTACAAGACATATTTTAATAAAAGTGTAGGGGAATTAAATTAAGGTGGAATGTTAAATAGGCAACTGTTTATAATCAAATCTTCATAATTGAAAGATTAAAAAAATAAAATGATGAGTTATGGATACACATAGAAGCACTTACAATTCTCTCTACAAGCCAAGGTCAAGAGTTATATTCCTCTCAACCAAAATATACCAAGTTTAAATTTAAATGCCACCCCTCCCCAAATTATGTAGTTAAAATATAAAGTCCATTTTTCTTAATTAAAGCTTCTGGCAGACCGGAGACATTATGTTCTACACACTAATAACAAAAAGCAAAAGGCGGCACTGTTCATCTTTGGATAAATTATTTGCTTATGAAAATCTGTCATCTAGTGACAACCACCAATATTTATTTCATGGGGTTCCATGACTTTGTGAAGCACTTCCTGATAATTTTTACCTTTTAAAGTCTGTCTCTAATTGCAATAGCTTTGGAAAGCCAAAGGAAAACTTGAGAAACATTCATGGTAAACTACATCTTCATTCATTACTGATAGCAATAAAACACAAGAGAAAATACCAGGTATATCTGATGCAGTGTAAATTTTCTTATCTATATAAAAATCACTTGACATTTCATACTACATTATATGAACAAGGAAAATTTAACAATAATTTTAAAGGTGAACACTGTCAGTGACTTCCTATTTGTTAGCAAGGCATTAAATAAAATTAGGATGAGATTATGCAACGTAAAAAGTCCCATAAAACGGATTGAAGTTCCATAAATCTGATTCCCAGATACAATGGTAAGATTATGAGAAGAGATAAAGGGCTATACGAGTGCCCGTTATCTTTTCTCTCTATGGCAAAATCTATTAGTATTTTGAGGTTTGTGAAATGAGGATGATGAGTTTCTTCAAAGCATTTTTCTGAAGGAATGGTAAACTCCTCCTTCCATACGTAAAGAACACTGGTTAAAGAAATTACCACAAAAGAGGGAAAAACATTCAGGACAATGACCGCTTTTATCTCAATGCATCTACTGTAAAACATAAAATATTGGTATAAAGAGGTAGATTACAAAGAAAAAAAACCAGATTCTCCATTCTTTGTCACTTTTATTCAGTAGTTTTTGTTTTTTGTTTTTTTTCTCTCTCTCTTATTTTGTTTTTGGTGCCAGACACGGCAAGGAGTGATTACAGTCCAACTGTCATTAAAACATTTGTTCGCAACATAAACCCCCTTTACCATTGACCCCAAACTGACCCATTTCATGTGCTTTATTTCTTTTTGAATACACCACCACCAGGGCTGGGTGGAGGGGAAGTGGGTAAGAGAGTTGATGGGGAGGAGTCCAGGAGGCCAGAGGAGGAGGAATGCTACAAGCCACGGTAAGAATGAGCTGTATTTAATAAAAAAGGGCCACAAATGATACAGTAATGAGGTTACACAATTAAATCCCATAGCATGACTGAAGGCTTTCACTGTGTTTGACGTCATCACAATGGAAGGCATAAAAAGTGGAGTAAACCAATGTTGATACAGTCCAATCTAGTCCATTAGGCAAGATGGTGCAAGTAGTCATTTAAATTAAAAGTGCCCTACCCTTACCTAAATGGCTAGCAGACATGGAGAACGCCACAGTGAATCATCAGCAGAGCTTTCTCCATGTAGCTATAAAAATGTGTTGTCACATGGCACATTCTTAAACACTGGAAAGGGGTGCCACAATGGACCTCTCTCTCTCTCTCTTACAGGTACAAATGCTAGATTCAACTATCTCAACTATGCAAGAAGTGGACTCCTGCTAGGAACGCCAAGCCTAATTCACTTTGTCTTGGAATATATACAGGTTGTTTGTAGTAGCTACGGCAATGATGTTTTCCTTGGGGTGCCAAGCTGTGTGAAGGATTTTCTTGTTGAAGTCTAGGCTGTCGACACTTATTTCATCTTTCTTTCGTTTGCCACTTGCACAGACTTTTCGTGGCTTCAAAACAGTGCGTGGCTTATTGTTTTCCCGGGATGCTTCCAGGGTGATATCCCGTTTTGTATTTCTATCAAACATTCTGAAGAAATTATTGTAAGATCCCGTCATGACAACACTAAAAAACCAAAAAGAAAGAGTCAGTTATTCGATATAAAAATGATCTTCTAGCAGGAAATTGGGGGGTTGGGGTAGAGGCACAAATTCATTTCCTTCTAGACCAGAACCCAACCTGCAATCTAACACTTGCAATGCAGATGATTTCCATACTGCTGCAGTATGTAATAACCGCCCACCCCAATTCAGCAACAACAGGTGGCCAATCTGGTGATGACCCAAATTTGGTTAAGATGGTCTTTGGAACCTGAGAGAAAAAGAGAATGCACACGCGTTCTGTGTCTCTGTCTCTCTCTCTCTCCAAATGCTGAGTCCACTGAGAAATGAAAAATTTCATAGAATCGTCCATCATTCTCATGTAGCATGCATGACCTTCAAGACCCCGAGGTCACCTCCAGGCCACAAGGAGGGTGCACTTTAGAATACTGGGGAATCATTTTTCTTCATCATCATCATCATCATCACCATCACCACACAGTCTTTACTAAGTTTCTCCTTGGACAGAGAGGTGAATTAGTCACTCAATTAAGAGAGCAATTATCCGCAGTGTAGCTGTATTATTCAAAATGGCCACTTTCGGTCATGTAGGGTCGAATAGGAGTCTTTCTCAGAAACATTCAGTTATCCCCTATGAAATCCATCAAGGAGCCTCTTTTAAGTGCCAACTTTGTGCCAGGCCCTGGGTCTGACGTAGAAAGACAAAATAAAGCCACCTTGACTCAAGGAGCATATATTTTCCTTGAGAACAGAGCATGGACCCCTAAGTACATCTAAAATAAATGCCAACTAAGTATGGTAATTTCATGTAGGGAGGCACTAAGCAAGCTGAAGAATTGGGAAAGGCAGATAATGACACTTAAAAGCTGAGTTTAGGAAGAGGGTTAGGGACTGTACACAGCAGAAGTGAGGAGTGAGAGCATTCCAGCCACAGGTGACAATCTGTACCAAAGCATGGACAGCACAACCACGATGATCTGCTATGCACCCAAAACTGAGGTGATTCTCCTTCCCCCAACAGCTGGGTGTCTCTTCATGAGTTCTCACCACTCCCCAGCCCATACCCATTGTGCTCTCTGGTCTTACTCCTTTTTACCGCTGTAAAAGCCAATACGGCCCATACTCCCAACGCAGGCTGTGACAACAGACTGGGGCGTGAAGCCTGTCTGAGCCTTACCCCCTCTGGTCTATCTTTCATTGAGCCACCAAGCAGATACTGCTGAAGCCCAGGCCCAACCATACCAGTTCCACCCCCTACTCAATAAAGCCCAGTGTCTCCCTATTATCTATCTTGACAAGCAAATGGGAAAGCTTGGAATTCATAGTCTTTCCTAAGCCAGCCCTCTCTCCCTCTTCAGTCTTCTTACACCACACAACTCCCCCTGCCCCGGCCTCCACACAAACTCTTCAATGCTGCTACAGAGGTTCCTCAAACAGGGGCCCTTGTAAAGTAGGTGTGGGAAAAACTTCTTTCTCTATCCAAAATTAACAACTCAACAAGGGGAGGGGGGGGGAGACAGGAGAGAACAAGAGCCCTTTATTTCCTGCCTTTTCACTGGCTCTGCCCCATGCCTGGAATGCTCCCCCTTTACCATCACTCTCCCTGCCCCGCCCCAGGCCCAGTTAAAACCCCATCTTCTGCAGGAGGTCTTGGCTGATTCCCTTTCATTCTAATGCCTTCCCTCTGTCGGTTATGACCAATTTAACCTGCACCTAGCTTGTTTGTACATAGTTGTTTTCCTACAGTCTCTCCCACTTAGCTGTGAGCTCCTTGAGAACAGGGGCTGTGACTGTTTTTATTTTCTGCTTTTCTTTGAATTGCCAGCATTGAGCACAAATGTTGGGAACACAGGAGACACTTAAGCACCTGCTGACCCGGTGGAATGTTTACGGTCAAGAACAGTCAGGAGGCCACTTTGTCTGAACTACAGAATGAGTAATAAGTAATAGACATCTAAAAAAAGTAAACTGTGGCCAAGCTATGAAGAGCTTTAAAGGTCAAACAAAGGTGGAGAGGATAGGTCCACGTATGCACAGCTGGGGATGCTGGGAAGTGGTTCGATTACTTTGCAAAGCTCTTTGGAACTACACCCCCCAAATCACAAACCTATGCATATCCTAACCTAGAGATACCACTTCTAGGTGTAATCCTGAAGAGATCAAAAAGAAAGGGAACATACCAATACAGAAAATCCTTATAGCAACATTCTTCATTATTGCAAAGAATTGGAAAGTAAGAGGGTGGCCATGAATTGGATAATGGCTGAACAAATTACTATATATGAATGGTATCTTAAGAAATGATTATATTGGGGCGGCTAGGTGGCACAGTGAGTAGAGCACAGGCCCTGCAGTCAGGAGGAGCTGGGTTCGGATCCAGCCTCAGACACCTGACACATATACACAAAAACTAGCCACGTGACCTTGGGCAAGTCACTTAACCCTACCCTCCCCCTCCAAAAAAATTTGATTATATCATACTGTTGCATCATAAGAAATGATGAGGATGAATTCAGAAAAACCTGGGAAGACTGTATGAAGTGACGCAGGATGAAACAAACAGAACCAAGAGAACAATGTACACAACTACTATAGTGTGAAGAAAGTTTTCTAGGCCTTAAGAATTGTGTACAATGCCATGACCAGGCACAGTT
This sequence comes from Petaurus breviceps papuanus, assembly GCF_028583685.1. NCBI lineage: Eukaryota > Metazoa > Chordata > Mammalia > Diprotodontia > Petauridae > Petaurus > Petaurus breviceps. The sequence continues at coordinate 17,320,165 of NW_027185697.1, read as the reverse complement.
CCAGGGAATCTATTCAGATATAAAGAGTACTTTGGTCAAAATGTTTTGAGCAACTCTTTTCTTTTGAAAGAGAATGAACAGCAAAAATGGAAAACTCTTAGATGATAAAAACAAGTAAGAGTAGCCATCCTGGGAAAAGCCTGAGAAAGCGGAGGTCGAGTGGCAGGAGTGGCTGCTTCCCCACTCTGTCCCTCCCTATTAGCTGGGCAGTCTTGGGAGAAGCCTTAGTACCCCAAGCTGGAAGAAAAAGAGTAATTCCTCCAGTACTCTGACCTCCCAGGGCTGCTGTGGGGAACTAGCCAGAGAGTAATCCTACAGTAACCTAAGTGCCAATCGTAAGTATGGGGCAGGGAGCAGCAAAATCCCATACAATCTTATAAATCTTATTAAACTATTTTAATTAGAACTCTTAGTCAACACGGCCTCCCAACAGCAAAAGTGCTAAAGACTGGGGGTGAGGGGGGTGGCACAGCACCACCAAGAAGCGATCTTGATTAAGTAACTTGCCCGGGGTCACACAGCTAATAAGTGTCAAGTGTCTGGGACTGGATTTGAGCCCAGATCCTCCTGACTTCCGGACCCATGCTCTATCCACTGCACCACCTAGCTGTCCCCTCCCCCCTTCTTTTTTTTTTTTTTAAACTAAAGATTCTTACAGTCCTCTTGCAGCTAGCTAGCTACAAGGCACTGATGCCACCTCTCTTCTTTGGACTGAATTAATGAGGCACCCTTCTACTTAATGCTTACTGAGCATCAAAGCCTATTAAGAAACAAGAGAGAAAAGAGAGACATGACCTTTTCCCGGTCACAGGTCAGAAAAAAGAATTCTGGGGAGGTTATTTCACTTCAATGTTACCGGGTTCTAGAGCTGGGAGGATAAGTTACTGCACATGCCACCCCCCATCTCACCCCCAAGTCCTGCATGCCTAGCAGGCTTACACAGCACTGTTTCTAATTAGCTGCTCACCAACCCTTCAAGGCCCACATGGGAGCTATGATTACAAATTTACTACAGGAACTTGGAGTGGTATTAAAATAAGCTCTTCCTCTACTAAAACAAGTCAAAAGAAATGGAATTACTGAAATAAAGGTACAATTTTGTTCTAGTTCAAAGTGGCCAAAATTTAATCCATATATTTGATAATATGGCATGTAAAGGAGGGCTGCTGTTTTTTAAAAACAGATTAATTCCAAACTTTCATACCTAATATATTTTATTCTACTATTTATGTTGAAGGGCATAAATAAGACATTTGGTGGGATGCTAGAATGGGTAAGGAAACGGTTTTTAAACAACGGCCATCCATCTAAAGGGCATTGGGGTAGTCGTCATCCAGGCTGTAACATTTCAGAATTCACTGCATAGAGGAGCCCCTTGTTGATGTAAATTAAACACTCACGATTAATCTTATATCCAAACAAGCAACTCCTTCCTACTGTATGGATACTGAAACTTTAACACATACTGTGAGTATGTGTTAAGGATTCCTCTTCTCTGACCTGGACTGTCCCCTTGCCTTTCCCCAAGTAATGGTCACAGTTTTATGGACCATTCAAATTAAAGCCAAATTACCTGTCTGATCCATTCCAACAACACTCAAATTTGTCAAAAATGCAGTCATTCTCATACAGCGAGCAAAGTTTACTTCTGAGGTATTCATGCACCTGGAAGGGAGTGACAGAGAAAGAGCAAACAGTTATATAAAACTGATACTGTACAGCCTACTTGTAGAAGATGGGAAGTCACTGAAGTTTATACCTAAAACAGGAAGACACAGAAACTTTACTAGGACGACATTACTTATTGACCACAGCTCCCCCTCAATAGTTTCTTATCACTGGAGGAAGAGACAATATTTGACACCCCCAGACCAAAGGACGTTCTCCTGTGGTAATGCCAGCATCATCATCATTCTTCTCTGTTTCTTGTGCACACAGGGAAGAGGGGTGGAGGAGTGGGGTCTAGGAACTTGATTTTCTTAACAGAGTGATAGCTGTATTTCCATCTAATTAGTTTCCTTTGTTTTTTTATCATATACATTTAAAAACATGATTAGTTAGACAAAAAAAAAAAAAAACCTGACCTAATTTAAAAATAAACTTCATATTCTAAGGGTTCACTACTTTTTGCTATATACCTCTCTCTGAAATAAGCATATTAACTATAAAGAAACTTACCATATTAAGAATAGAATGAATTGCACTTCTGCAATTCCTAGGATTCTGGAATTCCTAAATGCAGATTACCTGGGAGCTGTGCTGGTATGAAATGATTCGGACTGTATGTGCATATATCTCACTCAGTCAGTAAAGTTCACTAACCTCATCAATAGACAATTTTACTAATCAGATAAAATAAGACTCATCTGGGGGCCGGAATTATTCCATTTGGCCTATGTTTCCATAGTACAAAAGCAGACAATTTATAATTAATTTTGTCAATATAAACAATTAAGACTTTCCTCAGGTATTCAAAAGAAATCTCAGACACTGGTACCCAGGACACCCAACCCAAGAGCAGGGTATCATTCATGAATTCTGCATTGCTCAAGCAGTCTTCTCTGCCCTAGGGGCCCGACCAAAGCTGATGGAGGCCTCTGTTGATAACTCCTCTAGAGCCATTGAAGTTAGAGAGGGCTTCTCCTAGAGCTTCTACATAAATGGTAACAGCCAAGTAAAAAGAGGAGACTCTATGACAAACGGAACAGGGGTGAGTACCCTTTTAAAAAATATGCTATGGACACTGATCTTTTCCTTTGGAGTTAAAAGCCAGAGGGTCAAACATGAGCCTGCCAAACTCCAGCCGCACTGCTATTTATCACGGGGATAGGGGTGGGGGCCTGTTCCTGCGTCCTCACAGCCAGGAGTCCTGGGACATCTCTCCCTTTCCTCACACTCAGTGGGAGCTCCATCCTGCATCTGCTGCCCCACTCTATAGAATATCCCCCTCAGGATAAAGTGCTCGCCACATCTAATCTTACCGCCATCTGAGACGGACATACTCATCACCCTCTCCCCCTTGATTGGAGGGCTGCAGGGCACAGCACCAAACTCCTTCATAGAGGGCACAGAGTGGTCCTCAGCTCATGCCACTGTATCTGCTGCACTGTCTGGTTTCAACTGCACGGAAAGAGATGGCCAGTGCAGGGTACCTCTGGTACGCAACCACTTTTCTGTTGAAAACTACCAGAGAACAGGGACTTTCTCTTCATTAATTATGTCCCCAGAGCTTAGCACACAGTAGGAACTTGGTAAATGTTTACTGGCCCAAACCCTGAGCATTTACAGGCTCCTCTGGGTCACCAATCCCAATCACGCCCCCACCTCGGGCCTACCATCATTTACTTTAGGTAAAAGGGGCAGCTAACAGCTGACTGCATAACCCAGTAGATGACTATAATAAAAAGTCAAGCGCCAAAGACGGCAGGCTTCTATGGGAGTACATGAAAATTCAATGCAAACTCATCCACAGCTGCCTCATCAAGCACGGATACATGACACAATTACCATCATTTCAGAATGCCCTACTCTACAGACACACAGAGGCACATACGCATGTTCAAAGATTAAAAAAAACCCATAAATACCTGGTAGGTTTCCACAGGTCTGTTTTCCATGTTTAAATCCCAGATTTTTACTGACAGGTAATCTCTAGTCATCATATATCGACCACTGTGGCTGAATTTTACATCAGAAATGGAGGAAATGATTTCAGAGAAAAAGGACCTGTTACTGGGATCTTCGGGTTCCTCAAACACTTAAAAAACAAAAAGCAGAGAAGGGCAAGATACAGAAAATTCAGATGGAGAAAATATTGTAACAATTGCTCACCAATGTGTACACAAAAGAGAACAGTGAGTCTTAAGTGTCAAGATTCAAACCTGCTCATCTTCATGAAGCCTCCTCCCCAGAAGATTGAAGTTTCCTACCCTGGTTGGTTTGAAGACTTAGGGAAGAGTTTTATGTGACCCTGGAAGAAGCCAGATGGCCTCTGGAGTCCCTTTCAGCTCTCCAAGCGATTCCCTGAATTTCATCAATATGCTGGCTCTCTGCTTTCTTAGTATAGTGTGAATAAACTAGTGCCATTTTATAGTAAAGGTCATATTGTGTCATAGCCGAGTGATAAAACACTTATAAAAAGTGGCTTTAATTTTTAAGACAAATTAGTCAAATGTGCATATGCCTCAACTAAAAAAGTCACAATTGAAAGAGATAGCTCTCCCAGTCTAAGCTTAAGCAGAATCATAAAATCAGATGGATTGTTACATGCCCTTAGAGATCACATAGTCCAACTTTTTCATATTAAAAAATGACAGAAGCCCAGAGACCTACGTACTTAGGCTAAGGTCACCCCGAGCTGCTACTAGAGCCCATGGTGGTATCTTGTGGTACAATGCTCTGCCCCTAATGTCAGGCTCACTTAACAATGTTATCTCCTTCTAGTGCAGCAGCCAAGAAGACCTTTTGCATCTTGATGCTCTTCCTATCAAAGGAAATGATACCATAGTAGGGATCAAAGAAAATTTAGCTTATCAAACTTAAAGCTTCATTTCTTGTGGTGGCTGAAAGCTGTAATTACAAAACAAAGTGCCATGTCCTTTTTATTTTCAGATGATGAAATATGGATTACCAATAACCACCTGAAAAACTGTTCAAGATTAGCAGTCATCAGAGAAATGCCTATTAAAATAATCTCACACTACCAAGCTAAAAAAGATTCTGAACAATGGGTCAAATATTAAAAAAAGACTGGCAAAATGTTGGATTGTGATTTGGTTCAACCATCCGGGAGAATGATTTTTTATAATGTAATAAAAGTTAGTAACTTCTCCACACACAGTGACCCAGAGATTCCACTATTGAAACTACATTTTCCTGAGTATTATTAATCACAACAAAAAGCTAGAAACAAAATGTCCAACCATTAAGGAAGTACTGAAAATATGACACCTATAGGAAGAATTCAAATCAAGTCAATAAGCATGTATTAAATGTCTACTACATGCTAGTGGGCACCAAGATAAGGACTAGAGAACTCAGAGAAACAAAGGAAGGTAAATATTAAGTGATACCTAGTGAAGAATGGAATGCTTAAAGAACAATGCACAATGACTGACCCATGTGGATCAAATTAAGAGAAAAGAAACAAGACTGGTCAAATACACCAGACGTCAGTCCCCTTAATGCTGTCTTTCAGCTCATTTGACTCACATTTCGAATGCCGGTCACAGAGGGCAGATGCCCTCATATCACACAGTCGAATCGTCCCTTTACTGCTGCTGTAAACAAAGGTGTTACAGCTGTTGGGATGGAACTCGGCTGCCGTGATCACCTCAGTCAGCTCTTCCATGTTGGCAGGCTTGATATCTACAATATCTGGTTAGCATTTTATTAAAGAATTCCAACTTAATAATATGTAGTCTTAAAATGTTTCACTGAAGTACTTTTATTAGCTACTTTATTTCTAATATAGTTAAAAACACAGGCTGCTTCTGCCTTCTTATCAATACAACTTTCAATTCTTAGGGAGGCAGCACAAAAAAGTCAAAATAGCGGAAGAAAAAAAATCTAATTTTTTTTTTTAAAAACAAAAAGGGTTTGTTTTTTTTTTTGCTTTCTGGAGGGCAAATGGGGTTAAGTGACTTGCCCAAGGTCACTTGGCTAGTTAAGTGTTACTGTTTCCCCGATGATAAGACACTGTCTTATTATATTTTTTGGACAGAAAAACACCAGAGGGCTTATTTTCAGGGGAGGGCTTATTTTAATGAACATTGACAGCAATTTTAATAAACAGGTAAATGTGAACAAAAAAATGTACCTTTATTCAATAAGCAAATCACTGGGGAAGAACAGGATGACGCGCTCACTGCTGCAGCTCTGATTGGATGAAGCTTGGAGCGCGGTGTGCGTTTCAGGGGGCGGGGGAAGACGGTGCATACAGAGGGTAATAGCGCAGGGGATCGATCACCTTCACTACAGTAGCAATCTCAATAGGGCTTATTTTCGGGATAGGTCTTATTATCAGGGAAACACGGTGAGTGTCTGAGGCCAGAATTCAGGTCGTCCTGACTCCAAGGCCGGTGCTCTATTCACTGCGCCACCTAGCCACCCCTAAAACAAAGTTTTAAAGGCAATCCCATACAAAAAGAAAAAAAGAGAGAGAGAGACCATTTAAAACTCCCTTTTCTTTGTATAAGCCACATACTTTTGTAGTCTTTGTGATATCTAGCAGCCAGTCAGAAAATGGTGGTTACAACAATATTCAAGAGAATTAGAAAAAAGAAATAAATCTTCTATTACCACATGATTTCCCATTAGAACCCAAACTGAAATGGATACTAAAACTTCTGTCCGTTATTTCAAGGTGCCAAAGATTAATCCGCAAATCATCTGCAGATAAATATGTTTCATAATCACTATTGATAGAGATAGAGTTGATGTGATATGTATGAGCATTGGCAAATATTCTCCTTGGACTTGCCTCAACCATCAGATCCATGGGCCTAAACACTGGCACCTGTCAATTAGATAAATGAAAAATATTAGTATTTATGCAGGGAAAAAAAAAACATTTCAAGACTTCACAGTAATTTTCCCTTTACACTAGCCTTGTAACAAAGACAAAATTAAAGTTATTATTTACTTTTTAAGCACTTGATATATTTACATTTAAAAGAGAAGAGGATTCAACAAGGATAAGAAAACTGGCTAATTTATTTAATCCACATTAGTGACACTGCAGAGAATATTTCTAAAACTTATTTGTTAGTTTTAAAACTGCTGCATGACAGATCCATACCTTAACAAATAAGTTAAATGAAGAAACAAACACATGAGAGTCCCACAAGGTCACTGTGCTCACAGAAAATTTCAGAGATCCCATAGTCCCCCAACCTTTTATTAGGGAGGAGGTGTTAACAGCTTTGAAGGATGTAAGGAAGGGTTTGTCAAAATCATCCACGTCAGCTAAGAGGTAAAGATCTGGGACTATAACCCAGTGCTTCTAAACAAAACAAACTGTTACTGCCGTGTGTACAGTAAAGAAAGAATAACATGGGCAGCTTGGTGGCGCAGTGAACAGAGCACCGGCCCTGGAGTCAGGAGGACCTGAATTCAAATCCGACCTCAGACACTTGACACAAAAATACTAGCCATGTGACCTTGGTTAAGTCACTTAACCTCAATTGCCCTACCTTACTCCCCCCCACCCAAAAGTTCATTTTGGGGCAGCTAGGTGGTACAGTGAATAGAATACCAGCCCCAGAGTCAGGAGGACCTGAGTTCAAGTCCAGCCTCAGACACTCAACACAAAAACTAGCCATGTGACCTTGGGCAAGTCACAACCCCAATTGCCCGCCAAAAAACAAAAAAACAAAAAGCCAACACTATCCAAAGTAACTCATAGCTTTAATACTGTACCAATCAAATTAGCAAGGAAATATTTCATAGAATTAAGAAGAAATAATAATTAAATTCATATGGAGGAAGAAAAAGTTTAAAACATCAAGGGAAACAATTTTTAGAAGGAAATAAGGGGGCAATGTCACATCCCAAATCCTATTACAAAGCAGTAATTATTCGCATGCTTTGGTAACAAATTTTTAAAAAGCTGATCATTAGTAGAGATGAGATAGGGCAGCTAGGTGGTGCAGAGGATACAGCACCTAGCCTGGAGTCAGGAAGACTCATGAATTCAAGTCTGGCCACAGATTCTTAAAAGTTGTATAACCCTGGGCAAGTCACTTAACTTAAAGGCTCAGTTTTTCTCATCTATAAATGAACTGAAGAAGGAAATGTCAAACCACTCCAGTATCTTTGCCAAGAAAACCTCAGATAGGATCATGAAGAATAAGAAAAAACTGAAATGACTGAACAACAAGAAATTAGAGAAATAAAACATCAAAGCAAGCCTGTATAGTAGTCTAAGCTTTGGTAAACCAGGAAGGCAAAATGCTGTGGACCCTTTTATTCAAAAGAAAGTGCTGGAAAAAATTATACAGCAACTTAGTAGAAAATGGGTTCAGACTAATCTCACATACCATAATACAACCCAAATGCTCAAATTATTTAAATATAAAATATCACAACACACAAATTAATGGTATGGATAAAGTAAAAATTCTCAAAACTGCACACAGCAAAGGTAAAACAGATTACTGACAATGAAAAAAATTTTAGCTTTATGTTTCTTCTACAAGAAGGTTGATGACAGCCTATACCTCCCTACACTCTCCCCCAAATATACAAATATTCACTGCAGTACTATTTGTAGTTAAAAAAAAAAAAGGTAGAGGGTCAGCTAGGTGGTGCAGTGAATAGAGCACCAGCCCTGGAGTCAGGAGGACCTGAGTTCAAATCCAACCTCAGACACTCAACACAAAAACTAGCCATGTAACCTTGGGCAAGTCACTTAACCCCAATTGCCCTACCTTCCCCCCTCCAAAAAAAAGTTAGTACACACCCCTACCTACTGCTCCTTTTAGGGAACAATAAATTACAAAAGGGAAATGCAATCTTTTACTGTTTTGCTGAAGTAGAGAGTGTAGTTCTGAGTGGTTTCTCAGATTTATTTGGATTTGACTGTTGTGTCAAAATTATAACTTCAGTCATGGGGAAAAAATAATCTCTCTGGTTTTTAGTCTAACAAACAGGCAGAAAAACATAAAATCCTATTTATCTAACAAGATGCCCCAAAGGCCTTTATTCCCCTACCTCTAAATGGGGGGAAAAGGAGGAGAAACAGAGTGCCTATAAGACACAGAGGTAGTAAGCAAAATGAATTCCCACACTGACCATATTCACATTCTCATTAAGTGATCCTTTAACATCGTTGTTGGTCACTGTTCCCAGGGTGCTCAGAGCTCCTATCCCTTCAACATTTCTTAGGACACAATAGTAATCTATGACATTCATATACAATAATTTGTTCAGCCATTTCTATAATCGACGGGCACCCCCATAGTTTCCACAAAACAAGGTGCTACAAATAATTTGGTACAGATGGGCTCTTTTCCTCTTTGGGATATATGCACAGTAGTGTTGTCACTGGGTCAAATAGTATGCACATTTTAGTGACTTTTGGGGGTAGAGTCCTATATTGCTTTTTGTAATAGCTGATCCAATTCACAGCTCCCACCAACACCACATCAATGTGCCTGTTTCCATATGGGCCCTACAATATTTGTCACTGGTGAACCTTGATGTGGTCGAGGTAGAACCCAAGAGTGGTTGTTATTTGTATTTCTCTAATTATTAGAGATCTGGGATATCCCCTACCTCCATTTTGGAGCTGTGGAACACCTCAATCTTGAGAATCACTATCTGGCTGATAACTAAGCTCTATAATACGCCATCTAGAAGCTACTCACCCGCAGTGTGGTGACTGTTGTAGGATCCCTATAGCGACCGTCTTCTTCTTTTAAATTATAGCCCTCTGGTCTTTTGTCCCTTTCAGATATTTTCCATAATTTTATTGTTTTATCTGGGAATAAAACAAAAAATTACTTTCTTTATAAAACCAATTTTATGACCAACCAAGAGCTGAATACATTTTAAAATAAATGTCTGTGACACAGTATTTGATGCCCTACCTATCAGCACTTCCTTATCACTTCAAAACCACATGGGCTACTTAAAACAAATTCTAAATTATCAACCAGGTGAATAATTTGAAACATATTTAACTTGAACACATGAAAGCATATACATTATCACTCCCACCCCCACCCCCCAAGTCACTGATATCATAACCAATACTAATAGCTAGACATCTCCCTGACCTCCCTTTTCTTGGGAGCCAAGAATCACAACTGGTTGGGCAGCATCCTCAACAATCCTTGGGACAACTCGGCTGCTGACCTCAGACCAGTCACTTCAGGCCTGGCCTTTATTTGTTCTCCTGCAATACAATTGGCAATCTTTCTATAAATGCTTCACAGGGCGTACCCAATGTGCTAGAGGAGAAGGCTCTGTGCAGCTTTTTTAAACTTCACAATATTTCTACTTATGATAAAAAATGCTATCTGCCCCCAAAGAAAGAACTGATGGGGTGAGTGTCTGAATGTAGATCAAAGCATACTATTTTTTTACTTTATTTTTTCTTCATCTTCTTTTGCACAACATAACTAATATGGAAATGTGTCTTGTGACTGCACATGTAAAACCTATATAAAACTGCTTGCCTTATCAATAGGAAGGAAAAAATTTGGAACTCAACATTAAAAAGAATGTTAAAAAGTTTTTATATGTAATTGGAAAAAACTACTTAAAAAATAAATTTTACAATATTCCTGAGACATTTTTTTAAATAAGGGAAATGTTTTTTGAAAATAATTTAAAAAAAAAACATGTCCTTGCCCTGCTCACAATATATAGCTTTGATGACTCTTCATTGCTGCCTTTCACTTAACCTTATTAAAATTAAATTATCATGATCCTTGGAAATGGGTTACTTTCCCCCGCATTATGAAGGTCAAAGAAGATTTGAAGCTGCCTCACATCCTTAGCAGCTCAGAGTCTAGGCCCCTAATTCAAAAGGGAATGGTTTTAGATAAAGAGTCTGCAGAAGCATGCTGGTCACAGTACCAGGCAGCTCTGTTGGGTTTTTACCCTGGTTCTATGACTAGTGCATTTCAAGGTCCCCCCTGGAGTTTGCATTCTATCAGTTTGTTTTTAGCAACTATTGCACAAAAATAAAGAATGGAGGAAATAAAAAAGAGGTTAAGAGCTGAATTTTAGACACAGCATCTGATCATTCTAAATATATAAGGAAAAGACCTTGATTAGGTCTCGACATCTTCCGCCAGGAAAGTGTAGAGAGAGTGACAAAGACCTAAAAGGAGTAAGAATTACCAGGAAAGAAAAGAAGCCGCTAATACAGTCATGTTAAACAGAAACAGAAATGAAGGCCATATAGAAATGCCTGCAGTCACATAATTACTTAGAAAACCACATATAACATTATCAATGTTCAGCTGTACATTTATTTTCCAGTTATTCCAATTATTTCTCAATCATATTTGCATCTTCGTGATTTGACCTCTCTGCTTCAAAACCTTCTATTTTTGTTCACATCATCCCAAATGAATTGGAAATCATGGTTCATCTCCTGCAAGGAGCCATCCCTGGTCAATACCAACATAATCTTTCAGTTCTTCCTAAAAAATCCCTTCTGTTGTTTTCCTTTAGTCATTCATTTGTGTCCGGCTCTTTGTGATACCATGGACCATAGCACATGCTATCTCTTGAAGTTTGTCCTAGTTCATGTTCACTGTTTCCATGACACTCTCTAACCACTTATCCTCTGCCATCCCCTTTTCCTTTTGCCTTCAATCTTTCCCAATATCAGGGTCTTTTCCAACGAGTCCCGTCTTCTCACTATGAAGCCAAAGAATTTAAGCTTCAGCTTTAGTATTTGACTTTCCAATGTTTGAATTAATTTCTTTAACTACTGAGCAATCTGATCTCCTTCCTATTCAAGGGACTCTCAAAAGTCTTTGCCAGTACCACAATTCAAAAGCACTGATTCTGTGGCACTCAGCTTTCCTTATAGTCCAACTCTAAGAGTCATATATTGCTACTGGGAAACGCAAAGCTTTGACTATAAGGATCTTTGTCTCTGCTTTTTAGCATGCTGTCCAGATTTGCCATAGCTTTCCTTCCAAGGAGCATCTTTTAATTTCATGGCTGCAGCTGCTGCCTGCAATGATCTTTGAACCCAAGGATATAAAATCTGACACTGCTTCCATTTCTTCTCCCTCCATTTGCTAGGAAGTGCTGGAATCAGTTGCCAAGATCTTAGTTGTTTTTTTTTTTAATGTTAAGCTTCAAGTCAGCTTTTACACCCTCCTCTTTCATTCTCATCAAAAGTCTTAGCTCTCCTTTACTTTCTACCACCAGGGTAGTTAACATCTGCATATCTGACAATGCTGGTACTTTTCCCAGCAACCTCAATTTTGGCTTCTGATCCATTTAGCCTGGCACGATGTATTATTCTGTATATAAATCAAATAAGTAAGGTGACAACATACAGCCTCCTTTTCCAATCTTAAATCAAACAGTTGTTCCATATCCGGTTCTAACTGGCCAGCCTCTTGGCCGGCACACAAGTGCCTTCTGTGGGGGACAAGTAAGATGATCTGGTCTTCCCATCTCTTTGAGGACTTGCCAACAGTTTGTTGTGATCCATATAGTTAAAGGCTTTAGTGTAATCAATGAAGCAGAAGATGTTTTTTCTGGAACTCCCTTGCTTTTGTCCATAATGCAGCAAAGTTGGTAATTTGGTCTCTAGTTATTTAGCCATTTCAAAAACCATCCTGTTCTTTTGGCATAACCTTGCTGGTGTGTGAAATGAGTGCAATCCCTAACTCCCCTTATCCCTTTCTATATAGTATGTAAATGGTAGACTCATTTATCTACAGAGCCAATGCTACCTCTATGTGTATGATGTCTTTATTTGTCTAAGATTCATTCTGAAGGGAGAATCTACACCTATGACTAAGAATGTTCAACAAGTGAAGGGATGGACCACTGGACCTGACAATGGAAGACAGCTCCCCAAATTGCTACGGTTTAGTCTCTCCACCTGGACAGCTAGCGTACAGCACTCTCGAGTAGCAGTGGGATCCCGGGCAAGTCATTTAACTTCTACCTCAGTTTCCTCAAGTCTAACAACACCTACCTCCCAGGCCTGTGGTGAAGATCAAATGAGACAATAACTCCAAAGCACTTGGCGCAGCGCCTGGCACACAGGGAAGTGCTAGATGCACGTCCACTATCTGTTTATTATTAATGCTGTTACTGTCATCGTTCTCCTGCTTCTTACCTGTGTGACCTTAAGCAACTAATTGATTCCCTCTGGACCTCAGTCTCTTGATCTGTAAAATGAAGGGGCTGGTCTCAATGACCATTCAGCTCTCTCCAGGCCCTAATCTATGTTCCCATCACAAGATTCATATGTATATTTCTAACTCAGGAATCTTCTTTTCCACAATTCCCTATCTCTACTGACAGTACCACCAGATCAATGGCATGATTTAACATAAACAGCAGCACCTTCAAGTGGGTGGGGTTTTTAAATATAATTATTTAAAAATGTAAAAACCACCTTAGTTTGTCAGATACCAGACAGCAGGCTGGATCTGGCCTGCCAGTCATAGTTTATCAACCTGTGCTCTGGAGTAATAGCTCCATCATTTGGATAAATCACTTAAACCTCCATGCCTCAGTTTCTCCCTCCATAAAAAGAGGGTTTGGGGACCCCCAACCTGGTTCACGAGTCCTCATATATATATATATATATATGTATGTATGTATTCATCTGAGTTGGTTTTAAGACTCCTCAGACACCCTGATCACTTTCCCAGAACATATAATTGGCCAGTGTCCCTAAAAGTGAACACAGATGTGGTCTAAGCAGAGCAGAATCTATTGTAAGGCCTATTCTGCCCTTGATTCTGGGTGTGATGCTTCTCTCTTCCTACAGCCCAAGGTACCCCTAAGCATCTAGGACACTGATGCTGATTCAGAGCACAAGAATGACCAAGTAATTTCTTTCCCCATGGGGTATCTGTGTTCTTAGGGGTTTTAAAAAAAAAAAAAAACCAACTAGCCCAAAGCAACAATCCAGGCCTGGATACTTCTCTCTACTAAACTGAATCTGATTCAGCCCATTGTTTGGCTTGTTTGAAGTTTCTTGGGATTCTCGATCTGGTAACCACTCCATTAGCTAGCACTTCCTTACCAAAGGGGCACAATCAGGAGAGCTTTCACTTGAAGATTTCAAAGGAGAGAACACAGCCCACCTACAGCTCCTACATCCTGCTCCTGGTTCAGAGGTCTCGACAAGAGGGCCCCTAAAATACTAGAAGAGTGTCACTGTGTTCACTAAGCTCCCTCTTGAGCCACCTAGACAGCACCAGGTGTTTCCCCTAATCGTCACAGAGAATACATGGTTGCCAGTTCCTTTACCTTCTTGACTGCCCTGTCCTAGATACCTCTGGCTTATCAATGTCCTTCTGGAAATGAGATGAAAAATGGGGAAACATGGCCTAATCCTATCTTCCCCTAATCATAATGAAACCAGAATACCCTGCCACCCTGGAATATCTTTCCCAGTAATGGCTAACTGCTGGTTTTTACATTTTTTGAAAGAAGGTCACATAGAAATTTTGGAAACAGTCCTCCTCAACTTTCCCTGAACATTCTGAATAAAAGGTTTTATTTTACACACATAGGAACAATTTTCAAAATACATTCACATTCAGGAAGGTATCAGTTCTTTCATGGTCCAGAGTGAATCCCTTTCTGTCCCAGCATCTGGACTGTCCATCAATATATACAAATGAACACTCTTAAACTGGGCGATCAAAACAGGGGTTGTCTATATATGACTCTCCAGCTATATCAAGCAATCATTTATTAAGAACATATTGTGGGCACTAAGTATACGAAACACTAAAGTAAGACAAAGCCTGAAGGCAGTGACTCTGTCTTATGCATAAACTACTATCATTTAAAAATTAAGTATACTAAAGAAAAATGATCTTGAAGCTTTGTCAACTTAGTAAGAAGTGAAAGAATAATAAAAAAAAAAAGAAACAAGCATCATGGAGAGCAAGTAAAAGGTATTCTTTATTTTTTTTTAAAGCAATTGGGGTTAGGTAACTTGCTCAAGGTTACACGGCCAGTTATTTTGTGTGGGTGTTAAGTATCTGAGGCCGGAACTGATCCCGGGTCTCCCGACTCCGAGGCCGGCGCTCTTACTCACTGCACCACCTGGCCACACCAGTAAAAGCTATTCTACAAAGCATGTGCCAAAACCAAATGCCCAAGGGTTTCCCCAGCCTCTATACTACACAAATGAACATGGTTTCCAATCCTATGGTACCTAGCCCACATTGAATTAACCAAGATGCCATCTTGTTCCTCCCGAAGTTATTATAAGAAATATGCTTACCATTGGTAGATAATAAAAACTGAGCAGCATTTTTCTGAGGCAACCACCTAATCTTGTTGATCTTTTCTTCAATTTCTAAACTTTTCAAGTAGTCAAACTCAGGTTCATGGCTCTGGAAGGTGCTGTAAACATTGTATTCTCCTCTGCTATGCGTTTGGGTTTTGTTCTAAAATGTAAAGAGAGATATTCTGATGACTACTGAGGAGATTTTAAAATAATCTTTGCAACAAGGTAAATTCAATATATTCTTTTAAGTTGTAAAGATCTTTAAACAAGTTTCAACAAATTGTCAATACAGTTTCAAAACATGCTCACCCACCACAATATTGGGACAATAGCTTTGTTTTTGAAGACCTATGTGGAATTTTCATTCTAATGTAAATACTTTAAATTATTTAAATTTTGCCCTTTTGTCATTTAGCATTTTAAAAAATTATTCTGAATAAAAGAAAAGGATACTTTGTGGAATTCCAGAATATTCTAGCTGGGTGAAGCCTTGAACATTATGTATGTCATTGCTTAGATTAGCAAAAATGAGATTAGAAAGTCAATCCAGAAAAGACTAAATTACAACAGTAATTTTCTGATGATTTCATAATCAACCCCCCACTATTGGATATGTGGTTTACTCTTCACAGGCATTTTTTCTTAAGTGATAATGGAGCTAATTCAGGTTGCTAACTGTATATGCATTAACATCATCTTTGGCCCATTCAAACAAGATGAGCATCATTTTTTTCCATACTCAGTTAACGTAAAAAGGTAGCTCACTAGTTACTGCAATGGACTGTTACAGTACTGCTCAGATGAAAATACTCAGACACAACATTATTCAAAGTCAGCTTCTGATAAAGGCGCAAATGGAGAAACTGATTTCGACAGCAGTGAACACATATGAAGCACAAATGGCCAGGAAGAAAGTTCGTCTTGAACCTCATACATAGCTACTCTATTAAGTAGGTCTGTGAGTTATCAGCTTGGAGTCTTGAAAGATCTTGCCTAGGATTGCTCAGCTACTAAATACTGAAGGAGAATGACTGAAATCTAGTACTCTTGCCCCTAAGCCATGTTGTCTTTTTTAGTTTAGAATACTACATATATACAAAAATTAGCATTAACAAATAGTTTGATTATATAAGTACTGAGATACAAAAAATAATTCATAAAATTGTTTTGTTTTTAAAACGTTATAGAGTCCATATAGTATAACAGCGAAAGGGTTGGTCAAGAAGACTTGAGCTCTGATTCTCGTCAGCAATGTGACCCTGATGAAATCATTTCCCCTCTTTGGAAGGACCTGTGTACTAAGGTTGTGATGTGCCCTGGTGGAGAGCATTCTTTAGACTAAGAACTATTATACTTTGTTTTGATACAAGGAAGAGCTCCCAAAACCTTAGACAGCCCTGGTTAAAATGTACATTTAGAATGCAGGGAGAAAAGAATGCCAAAAACTCTTCGTTTAAAAAAGGGGGAATGGGAGGGGCAAACTTCACAGACCATATTCTTCAGCTGTGAAGGTCCAGTACTAACAACATCTGTGGTTTTGAACCAGAGCTCAGATGACTCTCCATGCTGATTTCTGTAGTCAGTGTATATTAACCATTTGGCTTTGCATTTTTCATTCTGAATCAATTTACAAGAAATCTTCCTAAGTTTATCTGTACCCTTCATATATGTCACAGACATACCACAATTTATTTCTATTCATAATTCCTCTAGAAGTGAATCAGTGTCTGCCTTCTCAGTGCTTCCAATAATAAATATCCTCCATATTTTAGCATGTTTACTTGTTTGATGGGTATGAAGTGGTGCCTCACTGTCATTTTCGACCACTTTAGCATCGCTGAACTTGGCCCTAAAAACTGACCAACTGAGATTTTTAAGTACATAAATTCAAAATCCAAGTCTTAGGATCTTTTAATCTATAATAAAGGATAGATTAATAAGAGGCAATATAATTTAGCTAAAGTCTTATCAAAGAGAATACAAATAAAACTAAGTTAATGACAACTTCACTTTTCTTGAGCCACAAAATATTGTTTTTGGTAAGAATCTGCAATCACCCAAAGCTCTGAAAAGATCTGCCAAGCGGCCACTAGGTGGCACTAGTAAAAACAACATATTGTGTCTTCCTAGTGGGCTTGCAAAGAAAACAATATCAACTTCTTGGGTGTATTTACCTACCTCACTTAACAGCCATTAAAAAGAGAGGGAAGCCAAGTGTGAGTGAAGATAAAAGTAGGGGAAATCAGTGGCACAATGGACTACACTTGGAAGTCAGAAAAATGTGGGTTCCCATTCTGCTTTCTAAGCCCTGGGTAATCAATCACTTCACATCTCAGACTCTGGCAACTCTCTAGGATCACACACAAAGGCATGATCTTATTGATATCATTTCTCCTACTTGGGACTTGCCCCATCTTACCAAGTTTCCTTTTCCTAGACATTGTGAAAGGAGACTAAGGACACACAGGTGGTATTTCACAGGTGTGGAACAGCAGCAGCTAGTTCTGTGTAGCTTTCACTGTGTCAGGCACACCTTATCTGCCAGAGACTGTTAACCATCAGCAGACAACAAGAAAGTAGAAGCCTCCAACACAAATTTCTCTCTTAATTCCCTGTCTTCAAGTATCAGGATGTGGGATATCAATAATCTTTAATTAAGCACAGATATGCTGGGTACCGGGCAAGACAGTGTGGCTACATATAAAAGAAGAAAACAATCCCTAAAAGAGACAACGGGTGCAGAGCCAAATACTACAAGAGAAGGAGAGGAGCAAAAGATGAGGCACTATGGGGAGAGGAATTTGAAGAGGTGAAGGTGCTGAGCAAAGAGTGCACAGAAAACATGAAGGGCAGAGAAAAAGCATTCTAGTGTAAGAGGTAATGGGGCTGGCCAGGCCGGAAAGGGCTCTAAAATGCTAAACAGGAGTCTGGTATTTTAGACAAGAAACAACAAGGAGGCAAGGAGTAAGACTGTGCTGAAGAAGCTGCTTTAGTAGCAGCATGGATGAAGGACTGAAGTGGGAAAGACATGGGGTAGGTAAGGAGAACAATTAGGAAGCCATTCCATCATTTAGGCAACAAAGGAGGAGGATCAGATCCAAAGGAGAGGCTGGGAGGAAAGACAAAAAAGGCAAACCAGGAGATGCAGATGCAATAAAGTCAAAATCTTAAAACTAAGAGAGAATAAGGAGGCTGAGAGAACACTGATGTTACAAATCTCCGAGAAAGGGCAAATAGTGGGTGGTGCCTTCAACAGAAAACAGACAAGTTTGGAAGAGACTGGGCTTGAAGGTAAAGACAATGGGTTCAGCTTTGGACATTCTGAGTGTCTGGGAGAGAGTCTTAAGGACTCTCTGTTAGGAGAAAGGATATGAATAATGACTAAGCAAAGGAGAATGAGGAGGGCTGAGTAGTGGAACAAAAACCCACAAAGAAGAGACTGAAGGACAGAATGGCTGAGATGAATGAAGGCCGAGAAAAGACCATCAGATCTGTATAGTGGAAAGAACACTGAACAAGGAGCCAGCAAAGATCTGGTTTCAAATCTTGCCTCACCTCCTTCATTAGGTGTGTGACTATGAACCAAGTTACTTCACCTCTCTAACCAACTTGTTTACTCACCCATAAAACAGACTGTTGCAAGGTTCAAATGAGATAAGGTCCATAAAACCCTTAATAAATCTCAAGTGCTATCAAAAAGTGAGCTATTACTATTACTACAGTGATGCCTGCTGCACATAAAGGAAAACTTAACTCTTCTGCCTTTGCCAATACAACAATAAAGTGACAATGAGGATGAAGATTCAGGCATCTCAACCTGTTCCGAAGGGCCTTCTGAATCCAATCACCACATTTAGAACTGCTTTACTGGTCAATTATTTATTACATGTCTATTTTGTACCTGTCATTTTGCTAAGTGCCATGGCATAACAAAAACCACAAAAATCAGTCCCAGTCCACAAAGATTAGACAAGCTAATTTAGCTAATTGGGGGAGACAATATCAGAAATAAAGCAATCTATGAATGAGAAAACATCAAACAAGAAAACATTTTTTAAAACTACACATAATGAAAACATAAAAACTAAAATATATGGAAAGAAAAAAGAATACAACAACCATCTAGCACAGGTAACTTACGATTTCTGGGAGAGTTTGAGTTTCCAAAATGTGAATGTTCTAATGTTAAAAGTAGTGGCTAGGTTCCTAGGTTAGCTCAGAAAATCAGAAAAGTTTAAAATAAATGCATGCATGTATGCAGGAAACATAACTATTTTCCAATAAAGAGGAGCACTAATCCTTAAGTCCAGAGTTCATCTTAAGGCGCACACAGCGTGAAGAGAAAACTAGCTCTGGGGCAAGGCAACAACTGGGGTAGTTTTAAGGGAGAAAAAAGCCTCTCACAACAATAAGGTGAGACCAGAGGAGGAAGAGCAGGAAGTTCCCAGAAAAACAACAGGGAGGGGGTTTTAGAAGCAGGAATGCATATCATAGAGACAAAGCCCTAAGAGAAGGGCATCCTAATTCTCAGACAAATGGTAATCTCATATATAGATATTCTCTTAATTAGTTTACTTAATGAAACATACCAGGTCACCCTGCTACTCATTTTTCTGACCATAACAGAATTAGAGGAGAAAAGTAAAATGGGCTTTAGAGAACTGTTAGGGTCTAGAGTTGCTCAAGCAGATGCTCCTGTTTTTGGAGTAGAGCAGAACACAACCAACTTGCATCATGACACTGAATCATCAAGAAAAGATTCAATTACACTTATGAAAGAGGCATGAAATACTACCACTAAAATGGTTAAGATGGGAATCTGGCATTTGATAGACTAAACTTCAATGGCCTGGAAAATTCATTACCCAAGGCCGACAGATAAATAAAGCCTTATAGAAAGGGCAGTGACTGTTAAATAACTTCATCTGCATTCATATATAAACACATAGATTTAAATAATCTCCTCCCCTGAAATTTACAAAAGTTGCCCCACCTGTCTTTAGCCACCCCTCCCATCCCAATCCCATGCAGAAAAGAGGAATACACACCAGCAACTTTCTAAGAAGTGTAGCCAGAATGCTATGGGCTGCGGCGTGTGTGATCATCTGCTCATTTCTAATGTAAAGGTTAACTACCACATCCCCAGAGCAACCTATGCCCACTTTCTGTGAGTTAAGTCATGGCTGTGACATAATGAAAAACTTCAAGGGCTCCAAGTGTGCACTGAATAATCTTATTGCACCAGAAGTCTGCTTTATATACTCACTTACTGTTACTTTGCCTCCCAACAGAAGCACTGCTCCCTCACCTCCTTTCTTCTCAATTTCTATTACAAGTAATGATGTTCAGAGCATTTGTTTACAGGTAAATGTAGTAAGTCCCGTGCCCCCTCCATAAGACCCAATGGGAGAAATCGATGGGTCATGGGCATAGTCTTGTAGCTGATTGTACAATACCTTCCATGCCCTCAATTAGCACCCTGAGGGACTACAGTAATCACCTCAAATAATTCAATTTTGTGAAAATACAAGGAGGAGGGAAAGGCAGAAAGAGCTATTTTAAAAGGTTTCACATAGGCTTAAATATCTGCAAAGGTCATCACAATCATGTGAGGTAGATACAAACATTCCCATTTTACCGATGAGGAAACTGAAGATCAAATAAGTGATTCCACCCAAGGTCACACAATTTATGAGTAAAAAGTGATACTTGAACCCCAATTCTCCTGAACCCAAGTCTGCCTCACTGATTCTTCAAACATTTATTAAATACTTATTGGCAATGACAATACAAGAACAAAAATTGAACAGTGGCCTATTCTCAAGGAGCTGGCATTCTCTGGGAGTTCAAAAACAGAGGTTCACAAATTAAGAGTTGGAAGGGCCCTTCAGCATCCACCCAGTTAACAAATTAAGAGCCTGAGAGCTGCAGAAGCAGACTTGGTCCCAAAGGTATTAAGTGGCCCTGCTGGGACCTGCCACTTGGCCTCAGTTCAGAAGAAAATGGAGGGATCTGATCAGGCAGTGTCGAGGAGGGTGTGTCCATTAAACAGCCAGTTATTAAACACTGGTTACACTATGTGCCAGACACTGCCAAGTACTGGAGACAAAAGAAAGGTAAGGCAGTCCCAGACCTCGAGGAGCTCACAATCCAAAAGGGGAGGAGCAAGACAACATATGGACAACTGGGTACAAACAAGCTAAAGGCAGGAGAAATCAGAAATAACCTCCAAGGGAAGGCACTAGTATTAAAAAGGACGTCTAGGAAAGGCTTCTATGGAAGGTGGGATTTCAGCAGAAGTCACAAGCATTCTGGTCATGAGGGAGAGCTAATAAAAACATCAAGAGGTAAAAGAGAGTATCTCATTAAGAGGAAAGGAAGAAAGCCAATGTCACTGAACAAAGGGATTGGGGGGGGGGGTGAGGGGAGGAGAGAAGAGTGCAGGGCGAAGGTTACGAGGGGCTCTGAATGCCAGACAAATCATGTTATGTTCTGGACGTCGGCCATTGCCAGACTTACACTTTAAGGAGATCATTTGAACAGCTGAGTGCAGAATGGACTTGAGTGGGGAGAGCTTGTGCTAGGAAATAAGCAGGCGATTACAAGTCATCCTGAACCGGGATGGTGGCAGATTCAGAGGAAAGAAGGGGGCATAAGGCCAGAAATGTTACGAAAACAAAAATCAACAGTTTGGAGGATGGAGAGGAATCAAGGCTGACACCCAGGTTTTGACCCTGGATGTTTGGGAGGATGGCGGTACCCTCCCTCAATAGTGACAGGGAAGCTACTGCCCTAAGAAAAGAGGAGGACTCAGTGGGGGAGGGGGAGAAGAGAAGGATGAGAGTTTTGTGCATGTCAAGTTTAAGATGTTTATGGGATATATGAATGCAGGTCAGCAGAGAGGTTAGGGCAGGATAAGATTTGAGAACCATCAGCAGAGAAATGTTAACTGAATCCATGGGAGCTGATGAGATCTCCAAATGAAACAGTATAGAGGGAAAGAAGCAAAGGATATCAAGCAGTGGTCTGGTAGGTAGGAGAACTAAGAGAGAGTGGTGATAGAAAAACCTGAAGAGGAGAGGTCAAGAAGCACAACAAGGCTTGAGAAAAGGCCACTGGGTCTGGCAGTTAAGATGTCATTGGTAACTCTGGAGGGTGTAGCTTTGGTTAAAAGCTGAGGTTGGAAATTACACTAACTGAGCTCAGAAGAGGAAGTGGAGGCACCTGTTGTAAGTAAACTTCTTGAGGAGTTTAACCATGAGAGGGAGCAGAGATGGGTAGCAATTTGGAAGAGCTAGATAAAGCACTTATTGGGAGCTTCCTATGTAGGCTAGATGGGGAGGAAACAGCTCCAGCATGTGGACATGAAAAACGGCACAACAAAGTCCAAGCCCAACTCCACTACCCACACTGCAACCTAATGAGGTGATGACAGTAGACACAGAGAAGGCACCTGATGAATACTTCTTCCTGGCTCTCAGGAAGATTAGGGAACATCAGCAAATCCAGGCTAGCTGCAAAATAAAGGAATCAAGCTGGAAAGGCTGGTGAGAGCCAGGCTGGGGCCAGCCTTCTATCCCAAAGAATCTATATTTAATTCCTGCAGCTAACAGGGAGCCTTTATGAAGAGCTCCCGAACAGATGTGGCACCTATCAGACCTGGGCACTGGCAGCTACCTTAAGGATGCAAGGAGATTAGCTAAGAAGCTACTGCAATAGTCTGGGTAGCAACCTCCTCTAATCCACCCTTCACACCACTAAAGCAGTCTTTCTCATGCACATATCCCTCACATATCTCTCTTCTGCTGCTTATCTGAGATTGAGAGAGCAAGTGCTGGTGTGGAGGGCTCCTGACGTCCTGCTACAGGAGTTCATAAAGTGAGAATCCGTGCCAGATGCTGATCAAACCACTCTGGCAGATGTGCACCAAACAGGATGCACCCGAATTCACCTCTTCTATAAAAAGTCACTAATATTCTCGCAAGGACCAAGACTTCAGGATTATGGCTCTATTTCCCTCAAACCTGTCACTCTAGCTTTCTATAGGCTAAGTGCTCCAAAACTCTTCCCAGCCTGGTTGGTTACCCTGTACTGGATATACTTCAGGCTGTTCAGACCCACCCTCCAACATGGAGACCACCAATGAATGATGAGGGTTTAATAACGGTTACTGGATCTGGCAAATAAGGAGACTGTTACGAACTCTGGAAACAGCAGCCTTGGTTGGATGCTGAGGTCCTTCTACAGAATGTACATAGTAGAAAGACTCTTCACAATGTCCTTTACTATATAATCAAGCCAACCCTTTGGACATTCTAGGTTAACAGTGGCCGTTTTAATTTTCCATCTCCTACTATGGAGTCTGTAATTCCATACATTAGTTGCACAAGTACAGCCGAACAAACAAGCAGGTCATTATTTCCAGGACTTCAAATAGCCCTAGCACTCCCTCCTCCACCAAAGAAAAAGAAAAAAGCCTAAAATAAAAGTTTTCTGATTTGATTACCGAATCAAAATAAATACCAAAGCTTTAAAATGAAGGGGTGATCTTCCAAAAAGAAAATTTACATTTGTCTGTGACTTCTGTATAATATCAAACCCATCCGTTTCCTAAGTTCTGATTTTTCTAGACATTTAGACTTTAATTACCTGGAATGGTCAGTAAATAGCATTCTAGTAAATTTTAAGTTCTGGTTAAATGAACTTGAACTGGAAATTCCCCAATAGATTTGATGTTTGTTGAAAATCTTTCTAAAGTGCATTTTTAAAAGTTTCTTATTATTACTTAAAAAAATTGTACTACATATTCATAGCATTATTGAGATGAAAAAAGGCCTTTGTGATAATCTAGTCCAATTGAAGCCAGGTACAGTGTAACTCAGCTAACCACTATTAAATGTACTTAGCATTCTTTGATGACTATGGCATTCAGAGCTTAATTAATTTCGGGGCAGCTAGGTGGCGAAGTGAATAGAGCACTGGCCCTGGAGTCAGGAAGACCCGAGTTCAAATTCAGCCTCAGATACTTAACACACACAAAAAAAGACTAGCTGTGTGACCTTGGGCAAGTCACTTAAGCCCAACTACCCTCAAAAAAAAAAAAAAGAGAGATCATTTTAAATACCCAGGAACTGTGCCAATTAAAAATATAATTATGAAGTATTTTATTGCAAGGCTTATGAAAATAAGGGTTACATAATCAATATATTTAACAGAATATTATATGTGTGGGAGGTTTACCTAAATGGGAAGTAAACTAAAGGGAAAAGAACACTGGACCCAGGACTTAATAGATGGAAATTATTTCCTCCTCCACAATTAACTGAATGACCTTGAGTAATTCCCTTACCTCTAAAATCAAGGAGCTGGTCTAGATGACCTCATCTGTCCCTTCCAAGTCTAAAATTCTAAGACTGATTCCAGAATTGCATGTGATTTGGGGGTGGGGAAGAGAACCACAAGTTTTTGAGCAAACAAAATTCTCAAAAAACAATTTTTTACTCCATCTTGGCCAATTGAGGCTTTCTGGAATTTAGGCTTTATTGTACAGCAAGATATATAATACTACATAAAGCCTAATCTTCAGGTCAGCTGTAGAATGTTGATACAATGCAGGTAACACTAGGAAACAAATATGACATATACTCAGGGAGCAAGTCCTGTTCCAGAAGAAACAAAATCTCAGCCATCTCATGAGAGTCTATTTTGATCTGGGGCAGCTAGGTGGCAAAGTGGAGAGCATACTAGGCCTGAAGTCAGGAAGACTCTCATCTTCCCAAGTTCAAATCTCAGACACTTAACTAGCTCTGTAACCCTGTTTGCCTCAGTTTCTTCATCTGTAAAATGAATCTGAGAAGGAAATGGCAAAGCTCTCCAGTATCTCAGTATCCCTAAATGGGGTCATAAAGAGTTGGAAACTCAACAACAATAATGAATGAAAGCTTTGAGATCAGCTAATCCAATTTCCTCACTTTAAAGGGGCCATGAAAGATGAGATGACATGCCCAAAGTCACCAACAGTCACCAGAGACTAGAATTAAACTTAGAGACTTTGACTCTGTAGTCAGCAGGTTTTCCTCCAAATCATTTCAGGGGAAGAAAAATAGGTGAAAAAAAGAGAAAAATAAAGAGAAAAGTCTGATAGGTAATCACCCTAGTTATGAACAGTGTGTTTTGGTAGAACTGAAAGAACCCCCTATCTTGTAAAATGATGAATGAGATTCAGGGGGTCAGGATCTCTATTAGACCAGAAGGATTTAACAAACAAGGTGTAATGGGAATCTGAAGATCTTCCCTGCCCCTAGGCCCTTTGATAGGCTTCGGGGACTCCGATAACTTTCCCTGATTTGAAAATATACTCTGCCCCCTAACAGGCTGAATGTAGTCACATGGAGCCTGTGGTGGGAGGCTTGTTTTTCAGGAATGCCCACACCCTGTTATCTCATGATTGGGCAGTGGGTCAAGAGGGTTGTGACATTCTCTGACCCAGGAGAAGGCTATATATACCCTGATGTGAGGTTTTGCTTTGAGGCTCACTTTGGGAAGAGTTGTGTGATTTGGCCAGAATGAGACTCTGGGCAGCCATTGAGGCCCCCCGGGTTTGAAAACCCAGATGTTGGTGCTTCTCTCTCTGGAAACTAACTAGGTATGGATGTAATGGTCAGACAGCGGGAAGTCCTGTCTGCTGATCTGTTTCTCTGTCTGTATTTTTTGCCTGTTTGTAACTTCTGTTTGTATTCTCTGAGGTTCAGGGTGCTGATTTTTTCCTCCTGAACTAGGTAAATGATATATGTTTGATTAAAGTAAGATTGTTAACCCATTTTGAGTTGCTTTCCTTTAGAAAAGCAGATCTAAGAACCTGTGCTAGCGGCCAACCTGGATATGCATGCTAGGGTGCTTGCTGCTACACAAGGAATCCAACAACTCCAAATATCTGATTTGGAGTGGCACAAGGCACAAAGGAATGCTTTTTTCCTCTTGTGGGAGAGTAGAAGACTGCACTCAGTCAATGTCATTATAACAGAGGAGGAAAGGGCCTTAGACATCATCTCCTCATTTGGTTTGAATTCTCTTGCAGGAAGAGCTTTTCCAACAGCTTTCATGGATGATCTTCCAAGGTGCTCTTGGAATAAAGTCCAAGAGTGGGTAACCCACAGTTCAAATCTATTGTTTAAAGGCGATCAATTTAAGGTTAACCTTATTAATAAGTTATTTTTTTGCTTTTTGGAGGGGGGGGGGAAGCAGGGCAATTGGGGTTGCGACTTGCCCAAGGTCATATGACTAGTAAATGTTAAGTGTCTGAGGCCAGATTTGAACTTAAGTCCTCCTGATTCCAGGGCCGGTGCTCTATTCACTACACCACCTAGCCACCCCCAAACCTAGACAGGTTCTGAAGAAAACAAGAGTACTCAGTAATGACAATGAGCCCTCCTCACCACCCCCCATATTAAATCAAGTGCTGGAGTAAGGTAACTAATGTTTGAAAATAAAGGAACCTGAGGGCTAAATTTTTAAGAAGTAACAGTAAAAAGTTATAGATAAGGGGCAGCCAGGTGGCTCAGCAAGTAAGATCACCGGCCCCAGTGTCGGGATGACCTGGGGATCGAATCCGGGCTCAGACACTTAGCACACCACACCCAGAAATAACTGGCCGTGTAACCTTGAGCAAGTTACTTAACCCCAAATGCTTTAAAAAAAAAAAAGTTATAGATAATATACTAAGGTATATTTTTATTTCACAAAGTAATAGGAAGAGAGGAGGTAGGGAAAGCCCTCAGAGTGGAAAAGACTGACATGGACACTTAAGACAAACTTTATTCACTTGGTAATTTGGAGATGTTGAGCCATTTTTGCCTTAAATGGCCAGAAAAACAAGCTGTGGGCATAATCTATTTAAACTGCCCATCTGTCCTAGGAGATCTACCACACAACTCAAGCAGATAACTGGTTTGATTCTACTATTTATTTTCAAATAAGACCATCTCTGACACAAAGGATTTTCATTCCTTTTGTCATTTGGCATGTTATGTTATTCACTGGAACACAACACAGCATTTAGAGAACCACCTCAAAGCCAACCCAGGGAAGCCTGAGTTCCTGAACACTCAAAGGTCCCACAGGTAGGAGAGGACAACATGATTCTGGGTCCACAGAAGTCCCCCTGGAAAATTATGACCTATAATATACAGGAAGTGGCAATCACGAACAACGAAAACAAGTTTCAAGGCAGAAATCCAGGTCTAGACCGACTATATATTCACAATTATTAATTCTAATGTGAGTTAGATAATCTTCCCCACCAATGGACTGTTCCATAAAATGGTCATTTGGATCCTTTCTTTTTATGAGTACCTATAATAGTATCTCTTTAGAATATTTTAGTAGCAAGAGGTTTAGAAAAAGAAGAAACAACTTCTACGAAATATTTTGGCTTTGGGATTTTCCTAAATATTCGAAGGCTTTGTAAAAATGACAACAACTTTACTTCTTACTTTTAATTTCATAAAGCAGACCTGTAAATACTGGAGGTGGGGAAGTAGACTCAACTACACTGTATAGCCTCAACTATACAATTATCTATATGAATAGAATTAATCAAGATCAAAACATTTATCCCCTCCTTCCTTTAAAGAGTCATTACTTCACTTTGAACTAGATTTTTAACAAACTTTACTTAAAACCTCTCCCAAATGTAAAAATGACCTCATTTTAAAGTGAAGGACTTCTAACTAAGTTTATAATTAACTACTTATATTTTAAAAGAGAAACATTGGACAAGGCCTTCATTTAAGGCTAGAGAAATCTCTTTTAAAAATTTTCAAGTCTATGCTATTTAATGATGCAAGATTCTTTTAAGAGAAAAGTGACAAAACAACAAGGAATAAACATCAGTGATTACATTCATGCTCAAGATTTTAGCTAACTGGAACCCCAAGCCCGGAGAGAAGAGGAAAAAAAGAAAAAACCCACCCTTAGATTTTTGCCCATAAATATAAGAAAAATATAAATAAACATCCTTGGGGTTTGTGTATCTATCAGACACTATCAATCATTTCTTTTAACATGGAATTACCTACCTCACTGGGGTGTTGTGAGGATTAATTCATTAGTGTTTGTAAAGCACTTTGAGATCCTCAGGTCAAAGGCGCTATAGAAGTGCAAAGTAGTAGTATTATTACCAGGTTCTTGACTTCCATAAGGAATTTCCCAAGCCTTTAAAACCTCAACCCTGGAATTTAAACTGCATCAGTACTAGCAGATTTCAGACAATTAACTGTCTGACTTGGTCTTAGGCCACCCAGTTGAGAAGCATCAGAGTTGGACAGAGGGTAGAGAGGGCCCAGGGAACTTCGAGCTGTGCCTATGGCTTAATAAAGTGGTCACGTTTTACTCCTGGTTTGCAAAGGGAAGGACAGAGCCAAGGGGAAAACAAGAAGGCAAGTTCCACATTTCAGCAGGAAATCTTGTCAATCAGATCTGGGTAGCATGGTGCATTCTAGCACATCCTTCAATCACAGCATTTAATATGGTTTTAAGGCTGTTCGCTCTGTAAAACCAAGACTGGAGAAGAGAAGGTTCTAATTCATAGCAAGTTCTACTTTGAGAAAAATCCTACTAAATTTGGCAAAATGGTTCTGAGTGATGCCTGGATTTTTAAATAAGAAGAATCCAACTTAAATGGTCAGTTTTTTCAAGTACAAATACCATATAATAGGCACTTAAAACATTGGTTGTTAATGGGCAGTTAAAATGCTTTGAAAAGACTAAAAGGGACAGGTCTTTTTGATTTAATTTGGCAGCTTCTTTAAAGTAGAGCACAGATAAGGTTGGCCCATATCTGCTCTGCATAGGTCTAAGAAAAAAGACAACTTCAGTGAAGGAAGGCCTCAAGGATGGGAGTTCAAAGAACATCATTCTTTTAGCCAATTTTCCTAAGCCGTTTTAAAAAACAAAATAAACTAAAGAGCAACTGTGGAGAAAAATGCTAAGCCATCTGCTTGGGATGGCGTGTTTGGTCTAATGCCATGTGGATCAAAGGGTTCAATTTATGTTTTGTTGATGTTGTTATTATTTGCTCTTTCAAAAAAAAAATCAGCAGGCAGCCAGTCTGAGCTTCCCAATAGATCTAAGTGGGATCTACTGGTAACAAGTGTAACCCAGGGATTCAAGGTCAAGCTTGAAGGACTCACCTCCTGCTCCTGTTGGAAGATGACGACTCTACCTCCTTTATCTCCTGTTGCTAGCAATTCTCCAGAATGGTTAAATTCTACTGTAGAAATTATATCTGCTGTATAACCAAAAAGAAATAAGAAGTCAGTGTTTCTTTCCTGAAATCAAGCCACACATCTCTCAAAGAAAATAATTTTAAAAAGGAAACATTTATTCACAATCCAAATATCAAAAAGCAATTACAAATACATTCTGATTCTCTAAGTTTAGGCAGAAATTGTCAACTCCCACCACCAAAAGCATTCTCCTCAAGTAAATCATTTTATGATACTATTTAGTTTGTAACTAAAAACATAAATAATTACACAAACTTATCATTTCTAATTGTCTGATCCGAATGAATATGGTTAAAAAAACACCTTTGCATTTAGAAAAACTAATTGTTGTTTATATTCATTTTATACTTTAAAAATAACCTTGTTGCTATTCAGTTGTGCCCCCCATTTGGGATTTTCTTGGCAAAGATACTGGAGTAGTTTGCCATTTCTTTATCCAGCTCATTTTACAGATGAGGAACTGAGGCAAACAGGGTTAAGTGACTTGCCCAGGGTCACACAGTTACTAAGTGTCCAAAGTCAAATTGGAACTCAGATCTTCCTGACTCCAGACCCAGTGCTCTATCCACTATACCACCTAGCTGCCTACCTCACTCCATTCTCCTACATTTATATGAATTTAGAAAACGTCTATAAGGAAAACTTAAGGCAACCGTCTGGAAAGTGAGGAGAAAGATAAAACGGAAATATCCAAATTAAAGTACCTGGAAAAAAATTCCATGGAAATTATACCGAAGAAACTGTTATAAATTCCTAATTACTGGCTCAATCAGAAACTAGAAAAAGTCATCAGAGCCCAAGGCAATCAATCATTCAGGTGGGCTTCCTCCTATTCTGCAAATGCACAAAAGCAGGAGCTCAGGGAGTAGTAGTCAAGTTACACCCAAAACCAAAAGCCAACTTCCAAGCCAAGTTCAAATAAGGTCATAGCTTTTTTCTTCCCCCAAGTAACAAAACAGTTATTTTAATGATGAGGAAAAATTTAAGGCCAAGTATGAGGCATTACCATGAAGAGAATATGTTAAAGGCTAGGTATACTTCACTAGATGTTATTTACACAAATTTTCTAGAATAAAGCATTCATACAAAAAAGAAATGTGCCAGTGAGTCCTATAAAAATCAACATGAACATTGGTTACTATATTTCTGACAACAGGAGATAATCTCTTGACAATTTTAACATATGTTTTTGTTAAATATATGTTTAGTATAAGTGTATGAGTGTGAGGGTGTGTGTGTGTGTATAAATACTGAAAACCTTAAGACATGACTGTAAACTCTGACTTTTACTACACTGCTACATTTTCATTGTGGAATGGCTAATTTAATAAATTTCTAATCTGATGCCACCATACAAAACTCTGATAGGAAGCAATATTTCATCTCCAGTTCAGTTTTGAGAAACAAGTTTATATGCCTTACTTTATATAACATAAGCCCATCAAGTGTAGGGACTATTACTTTTGTCTTTGTTGCTACCATCAGTCAACAAGCATTTATTAAGCACTTACTGTGTGCCAAAAACTGTGCTAAATAAGCACTGAGGATAAAAAAAAGGCACCTGCCCTGCCTGCCCCTCAAAGGTCCCTGCTCTCAAGAATCTCAGTGTTGAGCTGGAAACAACACGCAAACATCTGTGAACAAACTGTACACAGCATAACCAGGACTTAAGCTTGGAGGCAAGGCACAAACATCACGGGGGATCAGGGAGGTAGAATTCTGACTGGGACCTGAAGAAAGTGAGTGACATCAAAAGCCAGAGGAGCATTCCAAGCATGAAGGACAGCCAGAAAAAGGCAATGGAATGCCTTGCTAGAGAAAGAGTAATGAAGTCAGGGGGTTGGTGGGTGCTTTAAGGTTTATTAGAACTGGAAATGAAGGAAGGAGATAGGTTAAGAGTCTTTGATTAGAATAGGGATGACAAGGTCACACTGGTGCTTTAGGAAGACCACTTTGACAGCTGAGTGGAGGATGGATTGGAGTCGGGAGAGACTTAAGGAAGGTAACTAACCAGAAAGCTATTCTCAATAGTAATAGGAAAATTTGGGAAGGGGGAGGAAAGGTAATGAGTTTAGTTTGAAATATGCTGAATTTAAGATACTAATGGGAAATGCAGATGAATATTCCAATAGGCATTTGGAAACATGAATCTAGAGGTCAGCAGAGAAGTTAGGGCTAGACAAACAAAACTGAGAATCATCTGCATAAAAATGATAACTGAATCCAGAAGAGCTGATGAGGTCACCAAGTGAAATATAAAGGTGGAGGAGAGGAGAAGACCCAGACATCAACCTTGCAGACGAACTTTTCTATGTGTTGCCGCTCCCTATTAATATTCGAGCTCTGGAGAGAAGGAACCTTTCCCTCCTCCCCTCCCCACCTTAGGTAACCCTAGTGCTTAGCCCTATGCTGGACACAAAGTACGTTCACAGCAAATAATTCCAGGGAGGATATGCAGTAACATCTATATAATGCTTTAAGGCTTGCAAAGTATAAATATCTCATTTTATTGTTACAACAACCCTGGAATGTAGGTGCTATTATTAGCCTCATTTTTCTGGTAAGGTTAAGCGACAGCATTCTATGTATTCAGTCATCTAGCTGTGCTCTATGGTTTGAAAAAAAATTATTTTTAGAAGAGATGGTTTAGCTATTCTTGCAAAGTCCAAAATATACTATCACAGTTCTTTTGATTCTGCTCCTCCACACCTCAAGAATTCCCTCTGTGTTGGGGCAGTCAGGTAGCACAGTAAGTAAGAGCACCGGCCCCAGAGTCGGGATGACCTGGGATCGAATCCGGGCTCAGACACTTAGCACCCACCCAGAAACACCTTGAACAAGTTATTTAACCCCAATTGCTTAAAGAAAAAAAATTCCCTCTGTGTCCTGGCTTTCCTTGCCAAAGCTTCCATTCTTGATTGGAAAAGGTCTCTAGGATTTGATTTGTCTAGAAAGAGGCAGCTAGCTGGTGAAATGGATAGTGTACTGGCCCCAGCATCAGGAAGACAAGTTCAGATCTGATATCAGATCCCTCCTACCTGTGTTGTGTGACCCTAGCAAATTCCCTGAACTTCTGTATGCCTCAGTTTCTTCATCTATAAAACAGGGATAATAACAACAGCACACAGCTTCTAGGTATATGAGATATGAAGGTAGCCAAGGAGGTGAGGTGAAGAGGGAGAGTTTTGGGGGAGCATGGTACCTAGATGGGCAGGGGGAAGTAGAGAATGCAGTAAAACATCATCAGGTGGGAGTGGGAAGTCTTGCTTAGCTGAAGTTCTTTGTTAAGAAAGGAAGAGTTTGTTTAGAAATGACTATAGTGTAAAACAAGCACATGAGGAAGACAGAGATATTTTTTAAGTTACAGGCAAGCCAAAGCACAAGGAAGAAAATAAGTAGGCTGTAGCATTTTACCACCCAGATCAGGCCTTTTCTGGGTTTCTGGGTATCTGCCCTGCCATCACGTTCCTCGCCTGATAGCTCCCCCTAATGTAGGCTTGGTTCTGGAAACAGTCAGGGTGGCTGTGGAGATGATGAGAATGTCACCTGGTCTGATCAGCAGCCTCAGACCATGGTTCCCCATCTATCAAGAAGCCAAAGCATGCCCAGGTCTCTTGCCATTGGCCTTTTGCTGCAACCTGCTCCTCCCCACTTCTATTTCATGCTGTGGAAACATCCTGCAAACCAGTCCTACACTGCACCTGGCTGCCTTGGCTTCACTTATTATCCTGTGACCTTCCACAACAAACTTCTCTGGTCACCAACTCCCCAGTGCTACTGCCTCCCCTTATTACAAGGGTTCCCTAAACCGGGGTCTGTAAGGTTTTTTGCTTTGTTCTAGTATTTTGATAACATATTTCAATAACTGGCTTCCTTTGTAATCCCACATATTCCATTCTATAAAAACACTGTTCAGAGATATCCATAAGTTTCACCAGACTGTCAAATGGGTCAAGACTCCTGCCCTATACACATGTAAGCTCCCTGAGGGCAAGTTTGCCTCATTTGCCTATAGTGCACCAATTCACCTGGCACTGTGCCTACAGCGAAAGTCAGTACTTGATAAATGCTTTTCTTAATCTATCAATTCATATAAAAGATGGCTCCATAACAAGTGGTATAACAGATATCATCCAGAAAACATGATTGGAAGCAATCAAAAGCAAGGGAAAATAGACAATCCAAGGGTTACACTGATATGGTGTATTTGGATTATTAAAAGATGGTGCAGAACGAACCTCAGAGAAGTTGCAGAGATCTTCTCAGGAGGATTCAAGGGAGGATGAAGAGAAAGTTCCACGGGTGGCTACTTGGAGGGTGGGGAGGGGCTGGGGAGAAGCAGAGAAGGGGGGGCCTGCCTCCATGAATAAGACTAACAATATTTATGAAGGCCCTCCCAGTGCCAGGCCGCGCACTAGTTCTGGCAATGCTGGCTGGTTGCTTGTTGTCCTCATGTGTCTGACTGTCGGTGATCAGACCAACACGAGCTGGGAATGTTCTACCACCAGTCAGGCATAAATATTCCATGAGAACATTGGAGATGGATTTTCTAAATTCGTGTATCTTGTGTTTCTTTTGAGCTACTTCAATTCTACTTTGTTCATAGAGTACAGCACCACAAAGACAAAATACAAACAGGCCATTCCTTCCTGGAAAGGAGGCTCAGTACATCTGTAGCATAGTACTTGAGTTTAAAAAAAAATCAACCGCAAAAAGATAGAAAATATCCTTTCATTATTATAAGACTCAGGAGTTTTAATGGAATACAGGCTCAACCTGCACCCTAAATGTGACAAGGTATCCCAAAATACTAATGCCACTTTAGAGTGTGATTCAGTATGTGGAAGATGGACTACACTGGAGGGAAAACAGAGGCAACAGGTTACAAGGGCTGGGAGGGCTGGGCCTAGAGAGTGGCCGTGTGAGTCGAGAGGCTACCACAGATACCATGGTGTTAGTAAGAACAGGTTAAGGCAACAGAGTGGATCATGGGGAGTGAGTGAAAATGTCAAGTAAAGGATGACATCAAAATTGTGCAACAAGGTGACTGGAAAGATGGTGGTACTCAATAGAAAGAGGGAAGTCTGGCAGGTGAAAGGAAAGATTTAGGGTGAAAGATAAGGAAGTCAATTCTGCTTTGGACATGTTGCTTTTGCAATATATAAAGGAATCCAGATGTGTTTGTAATATGGAACAGCTAGATGGCACAGTGGATAGTGCTGTGCCTGTAGTCAGAAAGACCTGAGTTCAAATGCTATAGACACTTGCTAAGTGTGAACCCAGGCAAGTCCCTGAACCTGTTTGCTTCAGTTTCCTGAACTGGAAAAAAAAAACAAACCCAAACCAGTAATGCTGTTAGGAGAATCAAATGAACTATTTGTAAACACTTAGCATAGTGCCTGGAACATAACAGGTGCCATATAAATGTGGTTTGTTACAGCTATTGTTAATTAACAGCATAATAAAAAGTAGAATTTGGCCTGAAGATAAGAAAATGGGGGAAGATATAATTGTTGTCCAAGTAACTGAGGGGCTATAACATGGAAAAGAGATTGAGAAATTGACTTTTGTATTAAGAAACAATGCACAGAACGGGAACACTGGGTATGAGTTCAAGATGCAAAATCTAACAATTGGTTTTATCCCTAATGAGGACAAGGCTGCTTCAGGGAGTGGTGAGTTGTCCACCCTTGGAGGTCTTCAAGCCAAAGCTGGATGACTGAGGACTACCTGTCTGGTGTGCTGTTGAAGGGATTTTTTTTTTTTTTTTGCAGGCAAAGGCTGGAGACCATTCAGGTCACTTCCAAACAGGATACCTTGTAATACTGAGCTATATTAATACAATATGTTCCTTGGAGCATACTAGAGTATCTAAATATTTAAATAACCTGTTTGTCTATTCTATATAACCATATACAGTGCAACTATGACCAATCTAAAGCATTTGTTCCAGGAAAACAGAAGAATCACGCCTTTGAATATTTGATGATGGTGATAGTGCAGTTTTGTCTTTATATAATACCCCTACTCTGAAAATGAGAAACAATTAGCTCAATTAGCAAATCAAGAGCATTTATTAAGTGCAATGTGCCAGGCACTGTACTAACCAGGCACACGAAGAAAGCTAGGCCCCCCGTCCCCAAAGTAGATGCACTGAAGGAGCTCACCTGACATAGGTACATATAGAAGGTGCCTGTTAGGTCCAAGAGAAGAGCAAAGAATCCTTACCAACTGAGGGAAAAGCAAAGCTTCAGGAAGAAGGCACCAAGTAAACCAGGCTTTATTACTATTCCAGGTACATCCAACGTATGGTGTGCGCAAAGGCAAAGAAACAAACCAAAACAAGAAGGGTGCACATGGGAGGAGACAGCAGAGGATACCAAGCTACGAGGAAGGGGTCTGAATGCCAGGGTAAGGTTACACCTGACAACCAAAGGTAATAAAAAATCATTAAGGAATTCTGAACATAGAGGAATAGTCCTGCCAGATCTATACATAAAACACCTAAGTGACTGACTACAGAGGACAGTATATGGAAGGGAAAAGACCTAATTATAGTTCGAAGAAGTGGTAATGATAGGATTTGGGAAATGAGGGGTGTGTGTGTGTCAAATGTAAAGGACAACGGTCATTTTTACAAGTTTCTGCATAAGCTTCATGTATATACCAAAAATATCTAGTATTTTTGTCAATTTCTTGAGGTTTGCATCACCCCTACTAGTCACAAGTTTTAAACAAAACCAGTATTTACGGATTGTTCCTTAACCAGCAGTTCTGCCAATTACTTGTTTCTGCCTTTTCCATCCACAAACATTGAAGAATGATCCTGAATGATGTTCCTTTAATCCAGAAAGATTCCTGTGCCCACCCCTGGCTATTTATTGGTCCAGGTAATCTCAGACTGTGAGCTCTGCCTACACATGCTGTCAGCACTATTGTCAACAGCCATGTTACATATAGCCTTCCCAATTCCAAGCTATTTCAATATCCAGAGTTGTATCCTGGGCACAGAGATAGTGTTTTTTCACTGTACACTCAACATGGTCCAACTGCAGCAAGGGTAGCATAGCTGAAACTTCCACAATGCCAGGGAACTCCAAATAGAATAGTTTCTGGTTCTTTTCAGCCGATTCAAATTTGAGCTCCTTTGGATCCAACACATCTATCTCAAGCTTCTCAAAGGCTCCCTGGGAACTCTGACTAGATCTGGGCATTCACATTAGTGAGTCTTAGGAACAAGACGTTAACTGAGGAAATCAGACTGTACTTCAGTATGCTACAGAACCTTTATGGCCCAACTCATTTAAATACCTGAAATTACTGGCACAGACCTCAAGACCAGGGAGAGAATATAAGCCCAGGACACCAATCCTGGTCCCAGTGTGTCCAGGCAGCTGCCTCACAACCCCGTGCCCCATAAACGCTTGTAGGAACCAGCTGGGAGCTAATTCTAAGACATGTAAACATAGTATTCTTTCAGCTAATACAGAATTCAAACTAACGATTAACCACAAAAACAAAAATATACAGACACGTGGAGATATGAGTACCTATTCTGATGCCTTTTCAATTATTGATGAGTCTGATTAGAACCTCCAAATTATGAAAAAGTCCAACTGATGATGGTGATAGTGCAGTTTTGTTTTTATACAGTACCCCTACTCTGAAAACGAGAAACAATTAGCTCATCAGTTAGCAAATCAAGGCACTGTGCTAACCCTTCCCAGCTCCCTCTGACATCTGACCTTCCCTTAGTAGCACCATGGCCAAGCACATAGTAAAAGCTTAATAAATGCTTTATTAGGTAGCTTAGCTAATATTTACATAGAACTTTAAAATGTTCAAAGACCTTTCCAAATTTTATCCAAACAACAAAAGTGGGAGGCAAGTGCTATCATTATCCCCATTTTATAAATATATGTGGACTCCCTATTCAGTACAATCCTAGGTATCGTGGGGCATAAAGAATAACAGGGGCTTTCAAAGACCCAATTACAATGTTACTAGAGAGAAAAGAACATAAAACCAGATTTGGGGAATTGGAAGGGTCTTAATATTCATAAAGGTCAACTACTTTATTTTACAAATGAAGAAAATAAAGCACAGAGATGACTTTACCAGAGTTAGTTACATAGTTATTTGTGACAAACAGGCTAAGTTTAAGTTTCCTGAGACTCTAGGGACATAAACTGTGGGGGAAATTAAATAAAAGACAAAAATAAAGGAATCAATAAAAGAAGTAATACATATATGGCAATAACTACGCAATTTCCAAAAGCAACTGGTATTATTTTTCTTCTTTTGGAAAAAGCATGAGGGGGTAGAAAGAAAGTGATAGAGCAGTCAATAAGTAAAAATAAAGATACAGGCATTTGAACTATAATTCAAGTAAAGGGAGCAAAAAGGCTATTCCTAAAGATTTTTTCTCAACTGTTGAACCCAAAATCTATGTTAGATGTACAAAACTGAATTTAGTTGTCATCCTCTCTCCATTTTACTTTTGTATATATCTGAGGCTTAAGGCCGAACAACAAAGAGGGTGATAGAAAGGCAGGAAAAGTAAAATCAACAATACCACTTGTGGTAACTTCTACAGCAGACACATGCCACTGGAGGCACAGAGATGCACCTGCCTACCATTACTAATAAGAGGGTAAATTAGCCACTCCAAGAATGATTTTTTACAATTCTGCATTGGGAACTGCAGCAGCCCAGAGTGTGGTCAGGTGGGTGGAATGGCCTCCCTAAAAGGCATTTATATTGTTACAACAGCAGTTGTCAGAGTGATAGACTCAAATTATATATAAAATTGAATGTTAACATCCTTTGCTGATATTTAATTTGGATTTCAAACTAGCTGTCTTTCAAAGTTCGCCATTAAAACACATTTTCTCGACTACCTCCCCAAATAAGATATTGCAGCAGCACTTGGGACTGAAGTTTCTGGATGCTTCTAAGCTGTTATAGGATGCTTCCACTAGCCACTGAGGCATACACAGGGCAATGAAACTCCTTTCTTATCCCCACCCCAACACAATGGCAGGAGATATGCAGCCAGCATTCTGGATTAAGAGAAAGAACAGTACCGACATAAGGATGGGTCAAAATACTACAGTTTGTTGCCTACTTTGGCAATTTTTATAGCCACATATTCAGCTTTCTACTCAATGACTTTAATTCACCCACATTTGTTCAACTCTTCCTATGGGTGGTCCTTTCCTAAGTGCTGACGGAGCCCTGGTCCCTGCCCTCTGCCCTTTGGGCAAGTAGAAGAGTCTAGCACATACACAATATGACAAATAAATGCTAAGTACAAACAAGATGTTATGAATTTGAGGGGGAAGGGAGTTCAGGAGAGGGAAAGACAATCAAAGAAGCCTCCACTGAAGAGCCATTTGAGTTTGCTGTTAAAAAATGTCCACATTTGGGGAGGAGGTAAGGAGAATATTCTAGGTAGGAAAGAGCATCATAGGATGTGAAAGGGCTATTGGGGTGGAGGACTCATAAAAGAAAATACAATTTTAAAGAAATCTGAGAACAGCTAAGGAATAACATGACAAATGGGGGCAAGTCCATGCCACACTAACAAAGTGGGTCCACTTTCTTAGTGTGGTAAGCAAGTAGGGTAACTAGTTTCATTCCCAAGAAACCTACTTTGAACAATGTGAGATTTAAATTGTAGAACAGGTATCTGATACCTTTTGGGGAATGACAATTGTACTTTCTTCTCTAATTTTATCAGTTTATCTTCCAAGAGACAGTAGCACATGTGAAAAGTTCAAGTCATAAACTGAAAGAATATGTTTCCAGGAAGGAAGAAGGGGAAGTATATAGCTGCCTTCCTCCCTTCCATCTGTCAAGAAAAAAAGCTAGAAAGAAGAAATTATCTTCAACAGATAAGAGAACCAGGAGTGACTTTCAACAGCCTAAAATGTAAAAAGACAAAGGAAAAGTAGATAACAGATCATTATTAGACATGGAAACAAAACAAAAAAAACGGACTGAAACACAATCATGATTCCTAAAGATGCCCTGATCAAAACGCAAGCCTTCAGCTAGTACCCTGAATAAACTGATGCTTTAAGCTTCCCACCAGCCGTATCAACTGCCAGACAACTAGGAAAGCCAGAAGTTTTAATTTAGTGATTCAGCTAATAAATTCTGCTACCATAATCATAATGTATTATTATATGTGATATAGCACACATTATAATACTGTATATAATGTAAACATCCAGGGGCTAGTTTTCATGACACTCTTAATATTATTAAACCTTTATCAAACACATCTTTCAACAAGTGGGTGAGAAAAAATAAGCCAAGAATATGTTCACTGCAGCCTTTAAAATTTTTAGTTACCTCCCACATTATTCAAATAATCATACATACAAATGAAACCTTACAAATATGAAGACAAGTCAATAAGAAGGATCCGATGCGGGTGACTGGCCCCAAAGGAGCTGGATGGTGGTGATCACTTTGCACACCTGCCAGTTCCATAGTTTTACAATTTAACCCCAGGGAATCTAAGTTAAGATTCAAACTGCGGTGCCTGCCCTAAGGGTCCTCCCACTCTAGATCTGGTGACTTTCACTTCTCTTGCTGCACTGCAGGACAATGTGTAGGGGCCCAAGCTCTGTGTAAAGCAGCTGTTGAAGCTTCTGGCCTTTTTTATAGCATCTACTACATGAATGAATTACTGGTAAGCTCTCCAGCAAACATCTCCATACCCCCTAGAGGGAAAAAACATTTCCCCCAATAAACAGTGTCTTCAAACTAAAAATACACAAGTAGAATTTTATTTTTCTCATATACAAATACATATGTATGTATACATACACACATACATACTATTGTTCCAATTAATTTCACAGCTAGAAAATAAACAAACATGTCAGTGAAATATAAATCAAAACATGCCAACCAAAACTGGCACTTACACATTTTTTTAAAAGTAACATCATTCCCAATAACCTTTTCCAATCTTACTTAGGTCATAATCCAAGTGAATCAATTTTATTAACTCAGAAATATATTATCAAGCATTTTATTTGGCAGAATTGTATGCTATGGAAAATAACCCAAGCAGCTGACCACTCCTTTGAAAATCAAAGAACTCACCATTAAGAATACTGTTATTCCCGTACCTTGGTCAAAGAAACAAGCAGACATCAAAACACTGCTGTTGGACTGGGCAGATTTAACATTATGTGAGAATTGACAGGGGAAGCATTTCATCTTCTGGGAACACTGATTCGCTTGTGTATTTTCATCCGTGTTAACACCCCAGTTGCCAAACAAAATGAATGCTGCTCTTTCCTTTGTATTTGTAAATAGAATCCCAATGTTAATTACAGGCCGGGTTATGCGGCACTGGGTGGCAGACAGAGCTTTTGCGCTGGCTGCTGCCTCCTCCCTCCCCCATCCCCCCTTCAGCGCAGGCTATTTTTTGCTAGTCTCTAGGTGGTGGACTTGCAGACAGAGAAGGTGACATGTGCTGGTCAGAAGTCTGCAAATGCTCCATAGCAAAACACTGAAGGCTTGGTAAAAGATATATATTTTTTTAAAGCTGAAACAATCACATTATAATCTAAAAATGGAATATCTCTGAGCTCTCAAAATAGAAAAAGGGGGGGGAGGGGGAGGTTTTAACTGCATGGAGGGTTCAAATGTTTTCCTCAATGTCATAGAAGATAAAACATTCACATAAATCTGCAGACACTCAACTTCAAAATAATTTCATAAAATGAACAAACAATTTTGGGTCTATTCAAGAGCAAATCCTGAAATGACTTAACATTTAATATAATTTGTTTTTTTTTTTTGCTTTTGGGAGGGCAATTGGAGTTAAGTGACTTGCCCAAGGCCACACGGCTAGTTTTTGTGTTAAGTGTCTGAGGCAGGATTTGAACTCAGGTCCTCCTGACTCCAGAATCAGTGCTCCATTCACTGCACCACCTACCGGCCCCCATTTAATGCACTTTTAAAAGTGCATTCTCCTTTATAAAAGCAGTTATCTCTCCAGTATCAATGGATAGGTATACGGGACATTTAGGAGGACTTGGCTGCACATCCACCTTTGGGGTCCACCCAATTCACTCAACCATCACCTGCGACTCCAAGAATCTGCAGAATTAATGATCAGCAGCCACACCAGGTAAACCCAACTCAGCAGATGAGCTAAACCTGGCTGAGAATAAGTAAGCAGCCTGAAACTCACAGAGGAGTTGGGGGAGGTCTACCCAAAGATGAAGACTTTCTCCTACAGAATGGGTGGATAGAACAAGCTGTTACAAGTGCCACGATGATGGCTGAAGCAGGTGATGTGAGGAAGTGCTTAGAGCCTGGTCAGGCATCAAAGATGCCATGGTCATCTACTGCATCCTGGGCCATCACCAGTCATCCTGACTTCTGTCTTGCCAATGGACTTCAATGAGTCAGGAAGAGAATAAGGCTGATGACTTTGTGCAACTTGGCCTCACTTAAATTCAAAACATAAAGAAATCAACCTGTGATATCACTTGTCCTTTTTGAAAAGGAAGGATAACCAGTCACTAAAATAAAAAATTTAAAAATTTTTTTCAACTGACTTGAGAATACATTGTTGGGTTTTTGGTTGCTGGAGATGGGGAAAGTGAGAGGGAGCTGCCTCCCTATAGTTTAAAGTTCTACTCCTTGGTCATTAAAATTTCCATAAGGTCCCTTCCATCTTTATAGTTACAACAATGGCACTGAAAATCAAGGTTTAGGGCTGGAAGGGAGGGACCCTCTCACTCAACAAATGAGAAAATGAGGTTCTAAATAAGAAAATAAGGTGGTACTAGATCTCCCTTGGTGCTTGTCTATTCTTTATTTCCCCTTATCTAGGTCCAATTCAACAATTCAATTTGACAATCATTCTTAAAAACCTGTGTTCCAAACAACTGTAGACATAAAGATAAAAAGAATAGTCTCTGACCTCCAGAAGGTCACACTGACACAGGAGAAGACATGGCATGCTCCCAGGCTGCAGGAACATCGGGAAAGGACAGAGCTGAAGACCAGAGAAAGCCAATCTTAGACTTTTATACTATGAATAACAGGGCCTTCACAGACCAGCTAAGGAGGAGAAGGCCCTTAATCCTCCTGGGCCTCTCTCTCTTCAACTCTAAAACTAGAGGCCAGACAGTCTTTGAGGTCACTTGAAAGCTCAAAATCTGTGATCCCAACGAATAACTCCTCCATTTTAAAATGGGGGTTGGAAAATGCTTTTATTTTTCACAAACTACTATATCAAAATACTTCACTAATACTATATGACAGGAAGCTTCATGGCAATGGAACCAACCCAGCCTGTTCAATACTGACCTCTGGGTGTAGTAGTTATTCCATGGGACACCCCCAATCAGAATCCAAACCTGGGGTCCATGAAGTTGATTCTTTAAAAACCCCTTCTGATAATTGTATTTCAATATAATTGGTTTCCTTTGTAACCCCATGTATTTTATGCATCTGAAAATATTCTGCGGGTCCATAGGCTTTATCGGAGAGCTAAAGGGAGCCACCCCCCCCCAAAGGTTAAGTACCTTTGAACCAAGGTGTCAAACTCAGCACCTGAGGGCTGCTGAAGCAGACTAAAATATAATTGGGAAATATTTAACAAAATATACAGCAAAATACAGATAACATTAAGTCAGCATGTGGCTCACAGCGCTCTATTTCTACTCAAGTTTGAACTGTGTCCAGACTGTCTCATACACAAATTGCTATTTTTCAAATACACACAGGGGCTGTGATTAACAAAATACAAATTAATTTAACACTATAGTAATATTCACTATAGTTTTTTTTTTTTTGTTTTTAAGCAATTGGGGTTAAGTAACTTGCTCAAGGTTACACGGCCAGTTATTATTTCTGGGTGTGGTGCTGAGTATCTAAGCCCGGATTTGATCCAGGTCATCCTGGACACTGGAGCCGGTGCTCTTACTCGCTGAGCCACCTGGCCGCCCCTAAGCAACTGGGGTTAAGTAACTTGCTCAAGGTTACACCGCCAGGTGTTTCTGGGTGGGTGCTAAGTGTCTGAGCCCGGGGTTCGATCTCCAGGTCTTCTCAACACTGGAGCCGGTGCTCTTACTTGCTGTGCTACCTGGCCGCCCCCACTATAGTTTTTTTGTTGTTAAGTAATCAACTAATTCTAATAACAGAACTACTAATATGTGTGGGACCTGTGAAGGCCAGATCTACTGTTAACTACCAGTATAATATTGGGAAAGAACTTTCACTCCAAGGCTCTGTAATGGGAATGTAAATTTTAAAGATCTTCCCTGCCCCTAGGCTAAAGTGCACCAGGAGCCTGGGGTGGGAAGCTTGTTTTTCAGTAGATACTTTTTGATTGGCCAGTGGGTCCAGAAGGTTGTTACATTCTCTGAGCCAGGAGAAGGCTATATAAGCCCTGATGTGTAGCTTTGTTTTGGGGCTCACTTTGAGAAGTGTTCTGTGATTTGATCTGGATTCTGGGAAGCCGTTGTTGAGAGTCCCCCCCTCGGCTTTGAAAAACCCAGATGTTGATTTGGTATGGATGTAATGGTTGGACAGTTTGGAAGTCTGTCTACTTGATCTGTTTCTGTCTTGATAATTCTGTCTGTATATCTGAAGTTCAGGGTGCTGACCTTTTTCCCCTGAACTAGGTAAACGATACATATCTGACTGATTAAAGTAAGCTTGTTAACCCATTTTGAGTTGCTTTCCTTTAACAAAGCAGATCCAAGAACCTGTGTTGGCAGCGACCCTGAGGAGGCTTGGGGTGCTTGCCGCTACAGGCTCTTACTTTCCTCTTTTAAAGTTATCTAAAAGGTCTGGTACACCTGAAGCGGCTGCCCGGGCGTCAGCAGCCTCACTCACTTCCTGAATGATTTTGATACATCACTGCATATTTTAGGATCTCAAGTATTTCACATGCTCAATGAGCAGGCCTAGCTGGTCCTCCTCAGGCCAACTTCCACTCAAAAGCTCTCATAATATGACCCTATGACGGGGCCTGGACTAAAGAGTTAATAAGGTTTCTTTCAGCTTCAAACCCAGGGAACCTAAAAGCAGTTCCACTGAGTACACACTGCACCAAAGGATCGAGGAGCTGCTTCTTACTGGTATTCTTTTATTTTGGAGGGAGAAGGTAGGGCAACTGGGGTTAAGTGACTTGCCCAAGGTCATGCAGCTAGTTTTGTGTT
This sequence comes from Petaurus breviceps papuanus, assembly GCF_028583685.1. NCBI lineage: Eukaryota > Metazoa > Chordata > Mammalia > Diprotodontia > Petauridae > Petaurus > Petaurus breviceps. Next base: position 17,275,712 of record NW_027185697.1, on the reverse strand, counting down.
AAATGTCTGAGGCCGGGTTTGAACTCGGGTCCTCCTGACTCCAGGGCTGGTGCTCTAGAGATTCCCCCTGCCATCTAGCTGCACCTGCATCAGTTCTTTATGATGTCCAACTCCAAATCAAAATACGTTATTTCTTTTTCACTGAAGCAAGTGTCAACATGATTCAAATGTATCAGTCACAACTGGGGGGGGGGGGGGCTAAAATGAAACGGGGATGAAAAGCTGGAAAATGATTAGTTTTCACAGAATCTCATCTAACATATCTTTTTGTATTGCTCCAGTCTGTTTCTACTTCTCCAGTAACACTGAAGCCCCAGCAAATAAGGTATCCCTTCTACCACTGCATACTCCATGTTGAACAGAGCTGTTGAAGGGAGAGGCAGCTGTGGCATAATGGAAGGACTGAAGGATCTAGGAGACAAAAGAACTCTGGTTTGAAGCCTGCTTTTTCTCCTTGTTACCTGTGCCATCTTGGGTTAAGTCATTTCACCTTTCTGGGTCTCAGTTATTTCATCTATTAATTGAGGGGTTTGACCAGATGGCCTCTAAAGTCCCTCCCAGCCCTAAGTCTATGACAAAGCTGAAGTGGGCTCAATCCCCACCATCCCCCAACCAAAGAGAATCACTGAGTAAGACAGTTTTCAGTGCTGGCCACCAGATGGCGCTGTCAGTCCAAGACAGCCTGGCCACTGTCTTAGGCACACTTTAATTTGTCTCACTATCACTCACAAAACTCTTCTTTCACCATGAATCAGAACTCAGAAATTCTGACCACAACCTATTCTTTCCTATTTTCCCATACTTCACTTCTATCTTCACCAGTTCCAATTTTCCATCTCTAGTTCTATGCCACCCCACATCTTGAAATGCATCCTCATCTGACAACTGCCTTTTAGAATCCACAAGGCTCCAGGACCACTTCCTCTCAGAAGCCCTTCCTGATCCCTCCAATTATCTTATACTTCTATTTATATCACTACAGACCTTAAAGCTGTTAGGCTATAGGCCAGTTTGCAAGAATCTTGCCTTTGTATTCTGGGGACCGAGTACAAATGTTTTCAATTTCTGAACTGAATCTTGACTAGGAAAGACTATAAGTTGCATGAACACAGGGCCCTGCTCACACTTAATAAATGTTTGCCAAGTTAAACTGCATTCGTGTCTTTATCTTTATGTTGGTATCTTTTCTTAGCACAATCTTTTGGATTCCATGGGCATTTTAGAAACATTTACTGAACTGTATTCATTTTGTCAAGTCTCAAGCAGGACACCTATAGTCGATGATGAGACCAATCAAACACAGCTTCTTATTACCTTCTTATTGCCCCAAACATGAGAGAGACCAAGGATCTGAGAAAAACACATCACTTTACCCTGTCTGCCTCAGTGTCCTTTCTAAGATGAGAATAATAACAGCACCCTACTTCCCAGGGTTATTGTAAGAATCAAATGAGATTTATTTGCAAAGTGTTTTTGCAGATCTTAAAATATTACATAAATGTTAGCTATTATTATTAGGAAATCGCTGTAGATTATTCAAGAATTCCATGCCCTGTCAGTAAGATGATATAGAATATATGGCCTACAAATAATATTTATATATAACCTTTCAAAATAATGCTCTATTGCTTAATCTGACCTTCTGACCTTTTCAGGCAATGGGGGGGGGGGGGAAGAACAATATAGTCAGACTTGTGCTTTAGGAAGATTGACAGCTGAATGGAGAATAGACTGTAGTGGAGAGAGCCAAGGGCAGGAAAAAGCCACCAAAAGGTTATTGCAACGGTACATGTGTGAAGTGAAGAGAACTTATTAGGAATTATAAGGAAGGACTTATTTAGTGCCTTCTCACTAATGACAGTGCTAGACACTGTGCTAAGCACTATATAAATATCGCATTTGATCCTCCTAACTGCCAGGTAGGTGCTATTCTTCTTCTTCCTATTTTACAGCTGAAGAAACTGAGGTATACAGAGGTTAAGTGACTTGCCCAGGGCTACTCATATAACTAGTAAGTATCTTAGACAGGATTTAAACTAAAGTCATACTGATTCTAGAGCCAATGTCCACTACACTGCACCATCTAGCTTCATAAAAGGATGTACATGAGATGTAAAGAAGGGAGAAGCAACAGAACTTGGGAACTGATCGGATATTAAGAAAAGGTGAGAGAATGAGTCAGAAACAACATTTTGGTTACAGTCTGGGTGATTGTAAGGATGATGGTAACTTTGACAGCAATGAGAAGCAGTAAAGGGCAAGGGCAGAAGGTGAATAATGAATTAACTTCTGACATACTGAACTGCAGATGCTGACAGGAATCCAGATGGAGATGTCCAGTAAACAGGTGGGGAGGTGAGCAAAGAAGTTAGGGTTGGACAAACAAACCTGAGAATTAACTGCATAGAGCAGAAAACTGAATCCATGAGAGCTGATAAAGTCACCAAGTGAAATAACACAGAGGGAGAAGAGAAAAAGACCAGGACAAAGCCCTGGGGAACACCAATGGTTAAGTAGCACAACTTGGATGAAGATTCACCAAAGGAGGCTGAGGAGCAGTCACACAGGTAGAAGAACCGGGAGAGAACTGTGTCAAGAAACCCTTGAGGGAAAAAGAGTATCATTGAGAAGACAGTGGCATCAATGAGAAGAATGAGTGTCAGTGTTAAAGAGAAGTAAAAAAGGATGAGAGGTTGAGAAAAGGCCATGAGATCTGGAGCTAGATGACCAGTAACTTAGGAGGGAGCAGTTGCAATTGAATCATGAGTTTGGAAGTCAGAGGATGGAGCCAAGAAAAAAGTCTAAAAGTGAGGTTAGCTATGGGCTTCTCAAGCACTTTAGGAACAAAAGGGAAGAGATACAGAGTCATAGGGAGGAAGGAATGGCCAAGTTGGAGTTTTTGATGATGCATGTTTGTAGGCAGCAGGGAAGTAGTGAGTAGTGAGGGAGAAAGTAGAGATTAGTGAGAAAAGGAGTGTGACAGAGGAGGCAATCTACTGGAGAAGACAGGATGGAAGGCGATCATTTGTGCACAATGGGATTTGCCTTAGCAAGGAGAATATCCACCTCTTCATGTGAGATGTGGGTGGAAGAGGAAATAATAATCATATGGTTCCTATTATATGCATAGCATTTTGCTAACTGCTTTTTATAAATATTATCCCATTTGATCCTCAAAACCAACCTAGGAGGTAAATGCTACTATGATCCATATTTTACAGTTGGGCAAGCTAAGGTTAGGTGACTTGCCCAGGGTCACACAACTATTAAATGTCTGAGGTTGCATCTGAATTCAGGTCTTCCTAACTTGGGGTCTGTGCACTATGACACCACCCAGCCGCCAAAGGCCAAAGTAAGTGATGAGATGAGAACAAGAAAAAAAGATGGAGCTGTTTACCAATGACCTCAATATTTTAGTGAAATATGAGACAAAGTTCTCCGCCTGGAGTGGGGAAGAAGGAGGGAGTCTGGAGGATGGATGAAAAAGGTCTGGAAACTTTCTGTTGTGGTGAATGGCAGAGGGAACTGCTTAGAGAGGCTTCAAAAGACTGCCTTGCCCCAGCAGAAGGCCCCATTCAGCTTCTTGTTGTTCAATCGTGTCTGACTTCCTGACCCCATGTGGGGTTTTCTTGACAGAAATCCTGGAGTGGCTTTGCCATTTCCTTTTCCAGCTCATTTTACAGATGAAAAAACTGAGGCAAAAAAGGTTAAATGGCTTGCCCAGGGTCACAGAGGCTAGATTTGAACTCGGGAAGATGAGTCTTCCTGACTCCACAGCCAGCATTCTACCCCTATCACCTAGCTGCCCAGTTCAACTTAAGTAATATAAACTTGTAGTGCAGTAATATAAATTCATAAACATGGTTTCAGGATTTTGTTTTAGCTTCGTTCAACAGCAGGTATTGTGAATAATCCAAGGTTGAGCCTCGGCACAGCAAGAGTAGGGATAAGATGTGGGGTGCGGTGCGGGTAAGGGGTAAGCTTGAAAAAAGAGAACAGGGTAGAGTTGAACTGCTTCACTCCAAGGAAAAGAATCTTGCCAATGTAGGAGTGAGGACTTGGAAAGAACTGAGAAGTGGAGGTACCGGGGGTGGCAGGGAGGACAAAGAACAGGGCTGGGGATTGGAAGGGAAAGAAACAAAATTATAAAGATTGAGATCAGACATCATGAACATTGTATGAACTGGGCTGAAGTAACCCAAACATGCTTAGCAAGCACAGAACAACTTTACATAAGCATGAACAAGGTTAACAGACAATGAGGGACCTGATCCAGTTTCTCCCTCACTATCTTCTGTAAAAAGGGCTCAAACATTTAGTCAAAGCAAAGTGCTGGTCTCCTAGATGCCTAGCAGATCCATCTGATCATTAGGGGTAAGATGATTACTTAAAAGACAGTTTACTTTATGTGGTCATTTTAAAACATATTCAGAAACTGAGAAGCATAAAAACAAAAAACACACATGAAAAGGCAAAAGTGGTATCACCAAATCCATTAACCAAAAGGGTCTCCTCTCCACTTTGTTCACAATAGATCCCTTCAGAGCCTTGAAATGAGCTTTGTAACAAAAGTAACATGCAGAAGCTACTGGTCTTATAGGCCATAGGCCAAAATATACAGTACACTGTATAGAAAGGCAAAAACCATGCAATATAAATGACAAGTGAAGCATTTAGGGACAGAATACTCAAAAAACAACCAAGACACAAATCTGTTTTCAATCAATAAACAAGTATTTATTAATAAGCTCCTGCCAAGTAGGTGCAAGGTGGACAATAAATACCTAGTTAAGTATGTACAAAAAATAAATACAAAGGAACTCCCTCCCCACCCCCACAGCTAGGGGGGCCAGAAAAAAAAAAGTAGAATGAGCATATTCTGGAGCTAAGAAGAATTGCTGTTTGCCCTTCATCATGGCAGGTGATGCCTTGACATGCAAGTGAATTGTATTTAAGTGAGAGAGGGCTATACAGTCACCAGCCTCATTTTCTCCTCTGTAGCCATCTGGGGCCAGTGGCCAGATATGGATCAGGACAACTGGAGATGGCCAAGGATACACTGGGATCCTTGACCTTTTCAAGCTAAGGTCTTTAGCAGGTCTCAGTTTGACCAAGGAAGTGCCCATTCAGTGATTAAGGAAAAAAAAAAAAAGGCAAATAGATCTGGGAAGGGAAGACTCTCAGGGTTTCTGGCCAAAACAGAAACAATTGTTATTTACATTCAGTCTGAGCCAATCAGGCCCAGAAAGTGTCCAAGTTGGGCTTGGTTTGGGACTGTAACGTTTTAGCATTAAGGCTGGTCTTCCCTCCCGGTATGGAGGGTAGCCTGTGGAAAATGCAGAGATGAACCACGTCCAAAGGGGAGTAATGGTAGAATAACAGAGCTAGAAAGGCAGGTTGGAGTGAGCTAGGCTTTGAATGCCAAAGAGTTTCTAATAGATCCTAAAGATAACAGGGGGCAGTTAGAGTTTATTGAGATGGGGGGAAAATATGGTCAAAACAGCAATATTTAGGATAATCATGTTAACAACTGTGTAGAGGATGGACTGGAATGAGGAACAGACAAATTAGAAAACCACATTTCAAGGTGAGGAGGGCCTGAAGCAGGGAGGTGATTGTGAGAAACGGTAAGGGGAACTGAGGTGAGCGATGTTGTGGAGGTGGAATCAGTAAGAGCTGGCACCTGACTAGATATGTGGGATGAACTAAACCAAAGAACATACTCCGGCAGCTCAGAAGATATTAGTTATCACGGCACAGTATAACTGATGTTCAGCATGACAGCAATGAGTCATGAAGAAAATCTTATATTCAATATATGAAAAAGGAATAACAAATCTTGGAAAAACATTTTTAAAATATTTTAAAAGTTCTGACATCGAAAGGGACAAACTTTTCTTATATGTAAAATGTATATGGAATCCATCATTTCTCAAAAAGATCCATGCACTTCATAAATAACTCCCTAAAATACTCTGTAAACATTTTCAAACCTTAATGAGTAACTTCCTACTGGGAACTCAGGACCTCAAATCAAACCAAACTGCCAAACTACATAATTCAATTAAGCATTTAAGAAGCACTTACTGTGTACATGTATTAAGTATATACAAAATATACTTTTCAGAGACTAGAGTGAGGATCACAAATTTAGGGGTGAGGATACCCCCACATTCCTAGAGTTGAGTCTAATCTAGGACTATCACGTCCTATTCGGACAGACTTTCAAGAACTGCCATTCTAACATTCTCAAAGAGGGGTCATGTACTTACAGGAAGAGGTTCTTCATTTCTACCCCCAATTCTCAGATCTTCCCTCCACCAAATTACCCAGCATTTCTGTATTTCTTTTGCAGATAATTTTGTATGTATGTGATAAATGTAAGCTCCTGGAGAGGGACAGCCATTGCTTTTTCCTTTTTCTATCTCCAATGGTACCATAGTAGGCCTTTAATACTTTCCTTTCCCGTTTATTAACGAGAGGGATGATAGGTGAAATAAGGGAGCCATTACAGAGAAATGCTTGTTTATTCTCTCTCTGGGAATTACTTTTCCAGAGACTGAAAAGTGAGGAACTACAACCTGTCACCTACAAGTCATGTCAAAATATATGAAGAAGCTGCACATGGCAGACTGCCATTTACACTGCTGGCAAGAACTCCTGAGTCAAGTCAAGGCCAGAGGCCAGACCCAAGGTACAGTTTGGGCAGTGGTTAATATGGCCTCCCATAATAAGCACAGATACCCAACCCATTTGGTAGCAGCTCTTAGTCATTCTCACAACTCTTTAGCCTGGGAGTGATAGGGATGGGACTGATACTTGGATACAAAAAATACTGTGAGAGGATCTGGATGGGATTAAAGAGTGGTAAATAGCCTGGGATGGCCCAGGTGCAGACAAGGAAAGGAATTAAGTGGTCTGAGAGCCATAGTGAAAAATGGCAGTTAAAAGGACTATTGGGTATCTAGATGGGCTAGGAAGAAACAGATACCTCAGAAGTGTGGGAAAGTTCAGGGCTTTTAGGTGTCCAGGTCCCTCCACCCCCATCAATGGCAGGAGAAAGTACATGAGAAAGGACACTCACTGACTTCCCTCAAAAGTTTCACCAAATAAGCTAGATATCTTCCTCTTGTTCCTTCTGAATGGCAGGACTATCTTCCAGTGACATTTGTGTGTATACATTCTTTTAAATATTCTCTTTCCTTTTCTGTTTAATATGGACAATCTATATCTTTGTAAATATTCATCCATTTTAGACTGTCAGTCTTACTGGCATATAATTGGACAAAATAATTCCTAATGATTGCTTTCATTTTATCTCCACTGGAGGTGCATTCACTCTTTTAAAAAAGTACATTCACTCCATTTTTCATACTGGTAATTTGGTTGTGGGGTTTTCTTTAAAGTCAAACTTACCAATGACTGATGTGTGCATATGGATGTGTGTTTTAAATAAAACCAGATTCTAGTTTTAATTATAATTAGTTTGATGGTTTACTTACTTTCAATTCTATTAATCTCTCCTTTGATTTTCAAGATTCCTATTTTGATGTTTATCTGGAGATTTAAAATTTAATTTAATTCTAGTCTTGGTTGCATACTCAACTCACTGATCTGCTCTTTCTTTTATTGATGTGCACAGATTCAGAGATAGAAATTTTCCCCTAAGTACAGCTTTGGCGGAATCCCACAAATTCTGGAATGTTGACTCATTGTTGTCATTCTCTTTAATGAAATTATTAATGGTTTCTATTATTTGTTCTTTAGGATTCAATTAAGATTCCAATTTTAATCTGTGCTTCCATGGCCCTTTATTAAGTGTAATTTTTATTACACTGTAGTCTGTAAAGGATGCATTTAACATTTCTGCTTTTCTGCATCTGTTTGTGAGGTTTCTGTGCCCTAATACATTCTCAATTTTTGTTAAGTGTCTGTATATATTCTTTTTTTTTTTTTTAAAGCAATTGGGGTTAAGTAACTTGCTCAAGGTTACACGGCCAGTTATTATTTCTGGGTGTGGTGCTGAGTATCTGAGCCCGGATTTGATCCAGGTCATCCTGGACACTGGAGCTGGTGCTCTTACTCGCTGAGCCACCTGGCCGCCCCTAAGCAACTGGGGTTAAGTAACTTGCTCAAGGTTACACGGCCAGGTGTTTCTGGGTGGGTGCTAAGTGTCTGAGCCCGGGATTCGATCTCCAGGTCTTCTCAACACTGGAGCCGGTGCTCTTACTTGCTGTGCTACCTGGCCTCCCCAGTCTGTATATATTCTTGAAGTCCTTTACAACATTTTTTGTCAAGTCCTTATTAACAGTCTGCTTTGACCCTAAGTCTCTCTGTTGGCTTACTTTACCATTTTAACTGTTAAGATATTTTAATTATACAAAAAGCAACTGTTAGGTCTTCAAAACTCCATATTAGTATAAAAGACAGTCTTGTTTTACACCAATACGAAAAATCACAGTGTCTTTGGTGATTTTACTTAACATTAATACAGCAACCACAGACAGAACTCCACACTGCTTTGTTGAAATCTCCCTTCCTAACAATTACAGATTCATAAAAAAATGATTAGAATCCTTCAAACACTAAGGTAAATTTAAGGTGGATTTAACATGTGAGGGTCTGGAGAAGGTAACAATAGCTACATATTCTTATATACAGGTCACTCCTAAGTTAGGATGTTTTAGAAGCTGGGTGATGCCTATAACAAATGCAGTTTTATAACAGGGCAACTAGGTGGTACATGGGTACAGTGCTAGGCCTGGAGTTAGGAAGACTTCTCCCTCACTTCAAATCTGACCCCAGACATTTACAAGCTGTGTGACCATGTATAAGTCACTTTACCTTCTTTTACTCAGTTTTCTCATCTGCCAAATGAGCTAGAGAAGGAAACGGCAAACCATTCCATTATCTTTGAGGAAAAAAAAAAAAACAACCCAAATGGGGTCACAAAAGAGTCCAACATGACTGAAGTAATTTAACAACAACAAAACAAAATTAATAATAATTTCATTTCTTTTCCAGGAAACTCCAAAGGTCATTTGTTTTTACCCTGAAATGTGAGGACCAGAAAAGCTGGAAAAAAGAAAAAAAAACAAAACAAAAAATGAACAACCCTAGATTACTCCAGAGAAGTGTTTATTCTATCTCCTTAGGGGTTACTTTTCTAGAAAGAAATAAAAGCAAGTGATTACAACTAGTCAACTGCATATAATATTAAAATCTCTAAGTCTAAACATTATGGATAAAATAGCTACTTTACAAAGGGCTGGTGACACACTCATATTCTCCACTTAATGATTCTTGATTACGCCACCAACACCTTAAAAATATATCTCCCTCTTGACTTTAATTTCTGTAAATGAGGCCACTAAGGTAGAACCCTTGATTCCTCCTTCTCACTGGATAGATTAGATAGACATATAAAAATCACTTATTAAGATTTGCTATGTTACAAGGACTGTGCTAAGTATTAGGGTTACAACAAGACTGTCCCTGACCTCAAGGAGCTTACAATCTAATGGATGAAGACAACATATAAAGGGGAAATAAAAAATGGTGGACAGAGAACAGTGATACCGACCAGGGGCATTCCAAAGAACCTGAAGGAAGTGGTGAGAGCATGCAACAAACTCACCCACAAGATCTGAGGTGGAGGGGTGAAGTACAAATTTCTAGTGGGAGTGTGGGTATCAGAGTGGGGCTGTGGGGAAGAGACTTGCATCGAGGGACAACGAAGAATAGCTTACCCAGCCAAGTAGAGCACAATCCTGGCCAGGCCTGAGGCTGCTCCTATCTGTGGTGTTCCTAACAAGCAGCTTTGTTTCTTGTGGCTGCCTCCAAGTCAACACCACCGTGTACTCCAATGTCATTGTTAGCCCTGTCCCCAACTCTTGGAGTTCTTCAGCAGCAATTCCAGTCACCTGTCCAGTCCTTCTCCAGTATCCCTTCCTTTCCATTCCCATCGAAGGCAGCTGGCACCGCTGTGGGTAGAGTGCTGGGCTTGGAGTCAGGAATGCAAGTTTATATCCAGCCTCAGACAAAACCCCTCTATCTGTCTCTGTTCCCTCATCTGTAAGATGGAGTAAACAATAGCACCTATATTGCAGAGTTTCTGTGAGGATCAGAAGAAATATTTGTAAAAGAAACCCAGCACTGTCCCTGACACATAGGAGGCACTGTAAAAATCCTCCCTACCCCCCTCCCTGATTGAGGTGAGAATATACCATATGCACTTCTGCCACACTTAACTGGTCTACCTGTATTCTGTCATACAATGACAGAGTTAATACTGGAAAAGGGCATTCAAGAACATCGAGTCAGGCAATTTCCTAAACCTGTAAACTGCAGAGAAGGCGCCAGCCCACATTAGGGGAGAATGTCCTAGACCAGGAATTCCTACACAGATCCACATCATATCCCATGTGCACTCTCTCTCTTACCCCTTACCCTAGTCCAAGGCCCTCATTTTACACATTGCCTCCCAACCCAGGAGGATATAGGACTTGCCCAAGATCACTCAGGTAGCAAATAAAAATAAAATGATCATTAAAAATAATGATGAGGTGGTGCCACCTCATAGCGGACGAGAAGACCTGACCCCCTATACTAGCAGCCTGGGTCTTCCATTTCCTGCTGGACACAGGAAAGGCTCTACTGGCTGGGCCAAGTGTCTTCCATTTGTTACCTCTTGCTTCCAGCCCAGTCTCCCAACTGGGAAGTGGAGAACTCCAGGACAAAGAAGAGCAAGCCTAGCTTCTACTCCAGGCTGCACGTTAGAGGACAAGGGGAGTGGTGTCCTGTAATGGCAAACAAAGTAATACTTTGCTGCTTGTTTCAGTTATTCAAGTGCCTTTGAGTATCACCTTGGACTGTATCAAAGTCTTTGTTGGAAACAGTATACACTATGTTGCATTTAACAGGCCTAAGGGAGTTTGGAGACCTTCCCTGCCCTTAATAGGCCTAACATCATCCCATGAAGCCCATGGTGGGAAGAGCTTGCTGAAAAAAAGGAGTAGCGCAGAGCAAAGCTCCACAGAGCTGAGGGGCGGAATGTGTGTGACAGTCTGCAGCCCGCTGTCATTCCGTCAGACAAAAGCACCCGGCCTGTTGTTCTTAGACAGAAGCCTTGTCTGTTGATTTGTGTTACTTTGTCAGATAGAAAGTGAACTGAGATGACAGCGCTGGCAATGTGTGTAAATATTGTTGTGGTTCTGTTAAGCTTTGTCTTCCTATTAACAGAAACTTGGAAGAGCTTGGAGTGGAACAGTCTCTTTAAGATGAGTTATGAAACAGGAGAGAGAGCTGCCTATGTGTGAATCCAGGCAAGAGCTGGGAGTGGTGGAAGAGGAGCCTTGGGTTTGGAAGTCAGCCTCAAGTTAAGATGAAAGAGGATTTTACTTGGGTACTCGGTACTGACTGATGAGATTGACTGTGACCTCAGGGTGAATGGCGGGATGAGTGGAAGCCAGTGTTGAGTCAAGACTGAGGAGAATATGATTTGTTGTGACCTAAGAGTACATGTTTAAGACTATGTGGCCACCACAGTAATAAGTTGTTATGCTATATTGTTGTGAACGTTGTGCTTTAGTTTCTTGAATGTTGTGCTTTAGTTTATTGTTGACTAAATAGAGAGTTCACTATACTATGCAATTAGATCCTTAAAATTTGTGACTGGCTTTACATGCCCTCTACTCTACTCAATGATGAACATACTCACCCCTGGTCATACCCTTCACAACCCAGGGTCTGACTTCCTGCCAATCACCATCCCAACCCATTCCACACCCTCTACCACCTGATTCCTCATAACCATCCCACTATAAAGTTTCAACTTAACTACACACAGACCTTCTTTCACTGTGCCTTCTGTTCCCACTCCTTCCATCTACTAGTTCCTATAAAACCTGGCTTGTCCTGCTGACATAGCTTCCATGGCCACCCTTTACAACACTGGCAGCATCTTCACTCATTCTCCTCAGTTGACTGGTCAAAGCAAGGGACTTGGAATATTCCTTGCTCCTGAATGCCACTTCCATATTCTCTCCCTTCCTCCTTCACTCAGCAATCTTTGAGATTCATTCATATGCACCACCCAAGCAAAATCATGGTAGCTGTTGTCCACAGACCAGTCCTCCAACCCCCTCCCTGCCCAGGTCACTGCCTTTCCTTCCTCACTGAGTTCAATACCCGGTTTACAATTTTTCTCTCCTCCCCAACTCTTGCCCTCATATTAGGGGACTTCTTCATACATAATAATTTTTCCTCAAAAAACACTCAACTCACCTCTTGTGAGTTCCTCCTCCATGAATTCACTTCAGCCACACACAAAAATGGTCATATCCTTAATATTGCTACTGCCATCACACACAAATGTACCACCTCAATAGTTAAAAGTTCTGAAGTCCCCTTATCTAACCACCACCCACTGGCTTTTCACCCCTCTTTCTCCTCCCCCTTTCTCCATCCATTTATTCCCCCCTCTTACATCTTACCCCTACTCTTCATTCTTACCATGACCTCTAATCTATCTCTCTTGAAAAAAAGTCCACAAAGGTAGACTGAGGCATGTTCTCTCTAAGCTACGTAACAGCTTATTACTAGGGTGCTGAAACTAGTAACAAAGAGTCAGTGGAATTCCTTAATTTATGCCCAAGACCCCAAGATGGACACAACTCATTTTTGTAAGACTAGAACAAAGAACACAGCAGGGTAGGTGACATAATGGGGTGGAGGACATGACTGGTTACATAGCTGCGGTGAGGGATTTAGGGTTAGGGCTAGTTAACAACTCCCTCCTTCCCTCCTGTGACATTGTATGAGTCCACCTGCAAGGCTACAGAGAGTGGCCCAGACTTCTTGGATAGCAAACCAGACACTCCTGAAGGACAGTTTCGTAGTATAAAGATATTAGACCTGATTCTCTGATGCCCACCCACATGCCCCAAGGACAGAAGAATTCCTTGAGGCAAGAATAGAATAGAACAGTGATTAACAAGAGAACTGGCTTTCTAAACTTAACCCACTGCAAGCCAGTTTAATTTCTGCACTAAGTTCATAAACAAGGAAACATGACTTAAGCAGTTACAGGACAAATTTCAATTATAGAGTAAAATCAAGCAGGAAATTAATGGTTGCTTTTCTCAAATCTCTTGACTCTTCAGGCCTCTTCCAGATTCCCACACCCCAGCCACTCTCCCCTTTTCTTTCCATCCTTACAGCCCATAAGCGAAACAATCCAACCCTACACAGTTGTAAGCCCTTCTATCATATGGCCAAGCTGCAGCCTGGGATCACTCCCATCATTCACTCCTACACATGTGCTACTAAATGAAGGTGGACAAAAATCACACAAATTTTCAGATGGGCTCCACTATAAATTTATGTTATATGACCTCAACTGGGCCTTCATTGATACAAGGTAATCCTATTATAGCTCCCTCATAAACTCACTATCCCACTCTCTCCCCATTCTTCTTCCACCCATTCACTGAGCAGTGCCTTAGTACCCAGTATGTGCTCTGCCCTGAAGCTAGGTGCTAAGGGTAATAAATATATATATTTTGGGGGGAGTGGGGAAGCCAAGGTGACTGGGGTTAAGTGACTTGCCTAAGATCACACAACTAGTCAGCATGTCAGGTGTCTGAGGTCAAATTTGAACTCAAGTCCTCCTGACTCCAGGGCTGGTGCTCTATTCACTGTGCCACCTAGCTGCCACAGGTGTTTTGTCTTATACCTTTTATACAAGCATGTAGTAGTCTGCCCTAGAAGAATTTAATCTTTGGTTTTTACATCCTTTCTCACAGCTTTAGTTTCCTCATAGGCCTACGCTAAGGTCATCACTTCCTGTTTTGGTACATGTGGTCCACATGTTAAGAATGGTTTTATAGTTTAAAAAAAAGAATCTACGAGTGGAGGTAAGGCCTTTTTTTCCCCATCTTTGTAACCCCAGCTCCTAGCAACACTATCCATCTCTCTATACCTACCTATCTATCTGGTGTTGAATCAATTTTTGCTGAGTGACAGTTAGTACTAAAAGTCCCAGTATCTAAGGCTTTACCCCAGGAGTTCTTGACCTCTTGGACAGATGACAAATCTTACAGATGCCCCCTCCTTTTCTTTTTCTTTTTTTTTAAGCAATTGGGGTTAAGTAACTTGCTCAAGGTTACATGGCCAGGTGTTTCTGGGTGGGTGCTAAGTGTCTGAGCCCGGGATTCCATCCCCAGGTCGTCCCAACACTGGAGCCAGTGCTCTTACTCGCTGTGCTACCTGGCCACCCCTACCCCCTCCTTTTCTGAATGTTTTGAAAAGCAAAAAATAAAATACATACTATTACAAAAGAAAACAAACATTAGTGAAAATAAGGATATAATTTTTTCCCTTTCAAATTTAAGGACCTGCTATAATCTACCCTCCAGTCTGCTGACCCCAGAATTAGAACACAATCCCCCATTTAACTGTTGATACACTTAATTTTGTGATCTATGTCCCCCAACTAGTTCATTCTCTATTAACAGGAGTTGAACCACACCTTCAGAGTCCCACTATAAGTGGGAACCTGCAGTTAAACTGAAATGCTGTCAGAAGATTCTTCTTCTCAGATACATATACAGGAGCTGGCGACTAATACCTTTATAGGCATGATAAACCCAAGAAGCAAGCATCATGTGATGGGACAGCCATGATGACAGCAGTAGGTCACGAAGCTAACTGCAGCTGGTGCAGGTAAGAGTTCTGTTGCAGAGAAGAGTCTCAGACATTTGATAAAATCTAAGAGAACACATACCTTGAATACCTGATGACTCCAATGTAAATGTGCTCAGCCAGCAAGCACCATTTCCTTCCTTAAGGGAGACATGGCAACTTTGCAGCAGAGTAGACACTGATAGACATGCAGGGAGGAAGATATGAGTTCAAATCCAATCTCAGACACTTACAGTTGTATAGCTGTGATTCCCCCCCTAAATAAGTCACTTAAAACTGTCTGCCTCAGCTTCTTCATCTATAAAATGGGGATAACAGTATTACCCACCTATCAGGGCTGTTTAGATACAAAATGAGGTAATATTTGTAAAGCACTTTATTACTAAGTGTCCCACTTTTAAAAGCATAATCTCACTCACAAAATACTGAAAGTTGACAGAATAATGCGAACAGTGAACCCCCAAAACAGGAAGAAAATGAGCTTTCATCAACCTCTATAGGAAATTTAAGCAAAGAACATTTACTGAAGGAAGACAAAGCAGCATTTAAGAAGCTGTTCCTGACTAAAGGCATGGTAAACTCCCAAAACAGACAAGTGTCACCTACTCCAGGCAAAAAACTTAAAAATGATGAAAAAATTTCTACTATTTCAAGGAAGAGCAGATTCCAAAAAGAACAGAAAAGCTATTGAAGGAGGGGAAGCGGCAACACCAAGAAGGTATCAGCAACCAGTGACCTCAAGCGCATGCCCTCATGTCTATAAAATGGGAAATGGCTTCATGAGAATGGTCAAGTTCACATTAACAGTATCCCAAGAGAACAGGATGACTCTGGTATTTGATTTCCTATAAAAGACCACTTTTCACAGTCACTGAACCAAATTAAAGAGATAGTATTTAAAAAAGCCTGTTCAGAATTCTGATTTTTAAACAGCATTTGACTTGGTAGGACAAAATGTCACTTCAAAGGTTCTACTTAATTAAGATATCTTCTGCATACATTTAACAAATGCTTTTTAGGATGCTATCAGAGAAATAGCTTTGTTCAACAATCTGTAAAATACTGACATGAAACAACTGATAAAAAGAGCCACCTGCTTACTTTCAGTCACACAACCTTTATTTAAGTATGGCCCATGAGCTAAGAATGCAGCCCATGCAATATTTATTTAAAAACATAAAAACCATCCTAAGTTTGAGGGCTATGCACCACCAAAGGTGGTGATTCTAGCAGAGATCTATCCAACAAATGAAAAGGTTCTAGATGAGAGCAGAAGCAACTTGTCCAAAGTGTCAGGGCAGAGTTTTACCCTCCAGTTTGGGGGTGACTTCATTCATGTAATTCAAAATATGACACCTTGTAAAATCTTCAAACTACTCCTGTTCCCACAATACATAATCCTGTCCTTACATGGAGGCTTCTAGGCACAAAGTTCCTATGAAATCTGCAGTAATGGGCAAGGCAATGACCTGGGCCCAGAAATTAGTCCCAGAGGACATTTCCAGGACACTAGAATGAAACACAGTACTCTAGATGAGGAACTCATGTAGAAGTCCATGAGAGAAGCGGTAGGGAGAAACAGAGGGGTAATGAAGAAAGTAAAGGGGTAACAACAAGATAACAGAGCAATGACTCACAAGGCACCAACCTGAACTCACTTGGCATCAGCAGGGAAGGCTGCAGCTGTAGCCACCCCACTTCCTCCACACAATCCCTTTCCAGTGTGTCCTCTGGTACCCTTTTCTATTGTCAAACTACTCTACGTCTCTTTCCATTCTCCTTCCATCTTCTAGGGTTCACTGCAGGAGTCAAGGATTATCAGAACGAAGGGGGGGGAGCCATCAAATTTAGCAGCTGGGATCACTGCTTATCTTGCAGTAACCTTGAGCTGCCTCTGAAGGGTAGTAATGCTAAAAGTCAGACTGCCAAGGATTAAGAAGTATAGTATGTGAGTGGCTATTGTAGAGGAAGCCCATGGAAAAGATTCCTTATAAGAGTTTAGCACTAAATGGAAGGAGAGCTATAAATAATAGCTTACAGAGGCAGAAGGAAGCTAAAAGTGTATTGAGGGTGTGACAGACAGAAAGAACAAGCAGATATAAAATTTTACACTATTCTTTTAAAGTGGTTTAAAATCGTATTCGTTTTCCTGACTGAGTAAAAATCCAAAGATCCTTTACAAGCTACCAACAAGCAACTGCTCTCCCATCTCTGATTTGGATTTAAAAAAAAATTTAATATAAGGCTTTGTATTTATCCCTAAGAGATTTGATTTTAAGAGATGTGACCCAAATCTCTAGCCTGTCAACTCCCCTGACACTTTTTGAATGTGTTAGCTCTCTCCTTCTCCAAGGTTTTGCCATCATCAGCACATGTGATCATTATGCCACTTATGCAGTTATCCAAATTAATGACAAAATGTTCAACAGCAGGGCAGCTAGGTGGCACAGTGAATAGAGCACCAGCCCTGGAGTCAGGAGGACCTTAGTTCAAATCTGGCCTCAAGACACTTGACATACTTGACATAGCTGTGTGACCTTGGGCAAGTCACTTAACTCCTATTGCCTTGCCTTCCCCCCTCAAAAAAAAAAATGTTCAACAGCACAAGGCAAATTAGAAATCCTTGGAAACACCCCAAGTTACAATCCAATATTTGACCAGTTCTTAATACAATGAAATGCACACCTAAACTTATCTAACCTCAACTGTTACCCAGCACACAAAGAAAGGTATGAGGCTGTGAAATGCTTTGCAGTAATCAGAGTCTATAAATACTGTCCAAAACCTTTCCCCTTTCACTCTAGCTAAATTAAACCATTTGCTTTTACCTAAACAGAAACATTAATTTGTGATTCCACTCCCAAGGCCTTGGCTCAGATCTACAAGGCTCTTAATTCTACAGTCCTATCATCAAATGACGTGTGTGTGTGTGTGTGTGTGTGTGTGTGAGAGAGAGAGACAGACTCTGTGTGTGTGTGATCTTATTTGAACCAGAAACTATCTATGACAATTAGGTTTAACTACTCTCCTTCTATAGATGAGGAAAATGTGGTTCAGAGAATCTTGTCTTGCTCAGGATGATACATACCATCAGGAAGTTTCCGCCACAGCACTATGCCTTCCAAGACCCTAAAGCAATCCAAACACTGTAAACAGAACCTGATTCTGACTGGTTTTAAGTTTATAGAAATTTGTCATTTAACTATCTGTCCTAATAATAATCTTCTAAACTAAGAAATAATATAATAAATATGCTAGGAAATTCCTCTTCCTATTCATAGTACTTCGGTTCTATTGTTTTAAAACAACAAAACATCTTTCCTGGTCCAGATCACCTTCTCAGGGCATGACACCAGTTTTATTAATATCACAGGCTTAAGAGATCTAGTGTCACTCTCCACTTATTTTACAGTAAGATTAATATTAAATAACCATATAAGCATGTAAAATTGAACAAAAATGATTGCAGAATTTAAAATATTTTCATAAATTTAATATGCCCTCAATCAACCAGCATACAAATACACTGAAATAAGTTTTTGGAAAATTAGTTAGTCACTAACCAATTGTGCTCTGAGAATTCTAAGAAACCAAAACAATGTTATCAAGTCATTTACTTGTAGTTTGACTTTTTAAACCTAGTACCTTAGGGGGCACTCACACTCTCCAGTCAAAACCTTACTTGTAAAATCAGTAAGTAATGACTGGGGCCCTAAACTCACCAACTATGTAACTATGCACTTGGCACTTAGAAATGTCTTTTGCTGAAGTCTAAGTACAAAGCACAGGTTTTATCCCTATCACACTGTAAATTAAGAATTGTAAAGAACCACACCAAATTTCCTTCATCGACCCACCAAGTCAAACCTATTTCATAGACTCTCCAAGCTGGAGGAGACTCCAGGGGTCATCTGGTTCAACATATGTATCCCCAATAGAATTTCCATTGCAACACACCTGATCAGCTGTCACCCAGTCTTTGTTTCAACTTTAATGAACAGAAACAAAGATCCCAACCCCAAAGAAAAATGTGAACAAGACCAAACCTGTTTTCTAAAACACCACTGAACACAAATGGAGCAGAATCACAAAAAACAAAAACAAACAAAAAAAAAGCCCAACACCCAACCTCAAGGACTTGAGGTTGTGCTTCCTGGTGATCTCTTTATAGCCTGCCAGATAACCTAATTTAGAATTCAGTATAAACAATGTGAAGAAAAAAGTCCAACAATTCCTAGGAACAGAAAAAAGCTGGAGTCCAGTAGCTAAATGGCCTTGCTGCTGCTATCCAGCTCTAGCTTGTTTTCTGCTCACTGCTATGAAGGCTTAGGCTATGGATGGATCTCGCGGTGACATTACCAAGGAGACACCAGTTTTTAAATACAGTGTTCTATAAATCTCTTATTTTTAAAGAGCTCACATCAAACACTCCCCCTCCCTCCACCTCTGGTCTATCACAAGTAATGAGCCATGTAAGTACAGACCTGATTGGAGAGCTAAACCGAAGGGCATCCTTTCTGCTGAGCATGGCAGTACATAACACAACACCCTATGAACCAACAGCAGGAGCTACCTGACAGGATGTAGAAGAAAGGTAGCATCTCAGAAAACTGATTTATTTTAAAATCCCAGAAATATAAATGAAATATTTTACAATAGTCTAAAATTACAATATAAGAGCTATACTTAATCACCCTCCTGCCCCACCGCCCCACACACCTAGTACACTCTGGCCTCCTGTAGCTTCTTTCAGAGTAGTCCAATCTGGGAAAAGGCAGACCATTACTTACCTGATGCACTCCATAAGCCCAGCAGAGTGCACAGAATGTTGGCCTTGGCATGTGAAATTCATGGTTGGGACCTGGTATTACTACTTACTAGAAAAACTATCGTGGGCAAGTCATTCAAGTTTTCTGAGCCTTAGTTTTACCATCTGAAAAAAGAAGATGGCAACATTTCACCTAATTTCCAAAAGAAGGAAAGCTCTTTGAAAAACTAGAAAGCACTACACAAATGTGAATTCTATTATCAGGATGTTACAAGAGGGAAAGGGATAAACTGGACTCACTAGGATAGAATACACACCTGCCTTTACTGCCAGGACTCTGGAGATCACCTAGTCCAACTGGAAAGGCAGGGAGGGGATCATGGGTTGGAGCACTGCAGTTGCACTAAAATGTTTATTTTTTCCCCTAACAAGGATAATTCACTTGGCTGGGAAAGGACAGATTCATAAATGAAAGCGATAAGAAAATATGCCAATCACAACAATTTTTTTTTTTTAGAAAAATCACAGTATTTTGGAGCAGAACAGGGACTTCAGAGGTCATCTAATAAGCCCATAGCCAAGCAAAAATCCCTTCTATACCATAACCTTCAAATGATCATCCAGCCTTTGACTGAAGACTTTCAGGGGAGCCAGACCCCATTCCTCATCTAGACAGCTGAAATTATACAGGTTTTCCTGACTCCTAAATTCCATGCTTTGTAACTTCCACCCACTGCTACTGGTTTTGTTTTTAGGGCTAAGCAAACCAAAGCTTTCCACTTTGACACATGACAGTTCTTCAAAGCCTTGGAGATAACAATCCTATCCCCTTCTGTGCTTATCTTTTCCCAATCTCTGAGCTAACAAGCCTAGCTTCCTTCAACCAAAGATCCCTACATGGCATGGACCTAAGTTCCTTCAATATGGGTTTTTCTGCTCTGGACATGCTCCAGCTTATCAATGTCCTTTTAAAAACGTAGTTTCCAAAACCAAACACAACACTGAGAGTGATCTGCCAGGGTGGGGGTCAGGGGGCCTCCCTCATTAGTACAAGAAGCACCACCTCTCCGGTGGAAGATGTATTTCTTGGTCACTTTACAGTACCAGTATAGCAGCCCTATCTAAAAAGGAAGGTAAGAATAAACTAGCAGGACTTATTCTTAATGAAGTCCTGCTGGCTCTCTGTGATCAAGGATTATTTTTCCATATGTTCAATAGCCATCCTTATGAATTAAGTCTAAGGCAGGACAAATCAAGACTCAAAGTCACCCTTACGGGCCAGGCCTCAAGTCTCTACATTCCATTCTCTTTTTAATGAAAAATTGGAACATTACTTTTATCCAATCCTGCAATACCACCACAATACACAATCATCTTTCAAAGACAGCTAATAATCAATGGTTCATCAATTAATGCCAGTTAGAGTTCACCTACAACCCCTTATCAATAAGCTTTTAAGTGTTTAGTGGCATAGTGGCTAGAGTACTGGGACAGGAGTCATTCCTCTTCCTGAGTTCAAATCTAGCCTCAAACACTTAGTAGTTGTGTGACCCTGCGCTCAAGTCCCTCAAACCTGTTTGCTTCAGTTTCCTCACCTGTAAAACGAGCTAGAGAAGGAATGGCAAACCACTACACTATCTGCCAAGAAAACCCCAAATGGGGTCACAAAGAGACAGACAAGACTAAACTGAACAAACAACAATTGTATGTGTGCCAGGCGCTGTGTCAAGAGTTAGAAATACAAAAGAAAAAAAGGCCCCTGATTTCAAGGAAATCACATCTGAACAGGAGAAATAACATGTCAACAACCATGAATATAGTTAATTACAGTACAAATGACATATTTACAGTATAAAGGAGAGCTAGTAGAGGAGGGAGGACCAAGAAAAGCCTCTTGCAAAGGGTGAGATTTAAGCTGAATTTTGACAAAGGCCAGGGAAGCTGAGTGGTGAGAAGGAAGAACATTTCAGGTCTGGGGAACAGAGAACGAAAAGGCATGGAATCAGAACATTTAATGCTGAATTCCAGGAACAATAATAATCAGGCTGACTGTTGCTGGATCATAATTCTTGCTGGATCATAGTGATGGAAGGGAGTCAAGTGTAAGAAGATAAGAAAGGGACAAAGGAGAAACATTGTAAAGGGCTTTAAATACTAACCAGAGGATTTTCTATGGGATTCTGGCAGATACAGGAAGCCATTGGGCTTTACTAAGTGTATGGGGAACCTACAATTTTAGAAATTTCTTCATGAGTATGTCCTACTTTTGTATTCATCCCTGACAATCTGACCTTGCCTCCACGTTCTCAATGTCTTTTAAAAATTAAAATTAGTCAGTGTGTCCACATCAATGTCTTCAGACAAGCTCTCTTTTTCACCTCAATCAGAAGTGTTTTCTCTTTGTGACTTTACCTTTAAAATGATGTCTTCCTTTATTTTTGTAAAGAGTGGTGGGTTTTTTTTTTTTTTTTTTTTTTTTTTATTATTGTTCTTTTTTTTTTCCTGGCAAGCAGATTTTCAATTTTTTTTTTTTTTCTTTTTTTTTTTTTTTGGAAGGCAACTGGGGTTAAGTGACCTGCCCAAAGCCACACAACTAGTAACTGTGTTAAATGTCTGAAGCCGCATTTGAACTCAGGTTCTCCTGACTTCAGGGCCCGTGCTCTATTCACTGTGCCACCTAGCTGCCCCGTATTTTATATATTCTTTAGTATTTTTGAATGAAATTCTGATGGGTAATATACATAAAAGGTTGATGATTTTATAGATTTTATAATCCTGCTAATTTACTTAGTTTCTATTAAATTTTTTAGTTAATTCTTTAAGGAAAAAAAACCATATTAGCTTTAAAAACTGATTGTTCTGTTTCCTCTTTGCCCTCACTGGGTCCAACCTTCATGACTTTTAATCTTGGCAAGTTGCCTTGTTTTAATGGTGACTTGGAACACCCTGCTTGCCATCAGTGAGGGGGCAATCTCTCTTGCCTGACTGCATTTCAGATCTAGCTCATCCTGTAACTGGTATAAGAAGGTTCTCTGTGCATATCAATGAGGCCACACTAGCTAGACCTAGCTCCTTCTTAGTCTCTACCAGCACTGGAACCAGTGCTAATGTGGGACAATGATCCCTAAATCTGTCCCAGTAATGGCAATGGGAATTGGAAGATCTTCCCTGCCCCTTAATAGGCTGAATAGAATCACAGGGAGTCTGTGGTGAGAGGAGTTTGCTGACCTGATGGGGAGGAAGGGTGGAGTAGAGCCCAGAGGAAGATGGGAGTCAGCAGTTAGGGTGGAGGAAGAGGATTCAGGCAAGAAGACAGCTTTGTACTGGGAGAGTTTGTTTGTGGGAAGGCTGTGGGATGGCTTTGCTTCCTGCAGTAATAAGGTGTATTAACTTCTTTGTTATTATGATGGATGTGGCTTTCTAGTGTTGGGATTCCACTTTCTGGTGTGTGAATAAGCGTTCTGCTTCTATCTTCCATATGGAGAGTCCTGTATTTTGCGATTCAGAACTACGCCAGCAAATTCATAGTCACCAACAGTGCTGTGACCCCCTCCTGGGTAGGGCTCATGAGATGTTCAACTCCTCCCTCACCTCACATGAGTTTGCCACTTTTTAAAGACTTCGATGTCACCTCACAATGATGAAATTCTATGAATATGGGCTCTGTGATGTCCAGATTCAAAGCCCTAGTTCAATCAGTCAAAAGCTTTGTTGGTTTTGTCAAAGGCCTTTAACTTCAATTCTTAGTTTTATGAGGTAACTCCCCTATGATCAACATTTATTTTCTGCTATGTTTCCACCTTAGTTCGTATTTATTTTTATAGTTACTAAACACATTTCCCTAAAACATAACTATTTTATTTTAAGACAAACACAAGTGGAAATCTAAGGCCCTGTCCTTAAATACCCCTTCTACTCCCTAGGCCTCACTTTACATCCATATGTAAAATAAAAAGGCTGCACCCCAATGTTTCTTTAAAGTCTTTAGACTACCATTTTCCATTTTAAAGCAGGGTTTCTGTAAAATTCTTTTTGGAGACTTGTGCATCACATTTCAAAAAGTTTCTTCTTCCAAAAAAAAAAAAAAGAAAAAATGAATATTCTATCTCAGCACAGGTACGTACTCCTGGCATTGACTGTGGTCAAATTCTTCTCCATTTTTACAGAGATTACTTACAGAAAGCCTCCACACATCTGAAGAGGCTTAAAGGTTGGAATCTAATATCCAATTTGCAGAGAAAATATTTTTATGCACACATTTTTTTTTGGTTTTGCATTGCTGTTATTGTTACTGAGTCATCTCCATTGTGTCCTACTCTTGCTGATTCTATTTTGGGTTTTCTTGGCAAAGAAGTGGTTTGCCATTTCATTTTCTAGATCATTTTACAGATGAGGAAACTGAGGCAAACAGGGTTAAGTGACTTGTCCAGGGTCACACAATTAGTAACTGAGGCAGTATTTGAACTCATATAAGGATGAGTTCCTGATTCCAAGCTCAGTATTCTATCTACTTTACCATATTATCAGTGTCTAAATTTTAAAACTACTTTTAATTTCCCTTTTCTTTTTTTGGAGGGGGGAAGGCAAGGCAATTGGGGTTATGTGACTTGCCCAAGGTCACATTGCTAGTAAGTGTGTCAAATGTCTGAAGCCACATTTGAATTCAGGTCCTCTATTCACTGTACCACCTAGCTGCCCCACTACTTTTAATTTCAAAGAATTTTCATTTTTCTTATTCTTCAGAATGAAAAATAAGTTCTTGACATTTAATAAATGCAAAGCCGTACAAGATCCAACGACTTCTAAGTTATGATAAACAGTATACACTAACACAGTAAAAGTAACAAATATAAACTTTAATTCCTCTTCTAACCAACCCAGAAAAGACAAACTGCATCCTATAAAGATTTCATTATAACACGTCACAATGCAAAACTGAATTACTCTAGTTATCCAACACT
Organism: Petaurus breviceps papuanus; assembly: GCF_028583685.1. NCBI lineage: Eukaryota > Metazoa > Chordata > Mammalia > Diprotodontia > Petauridae > Petaurus > Petaurus breviceps. The sequence goes on along the minus strand of NW_027185697.1, from coordinate 17,251,280 downwards.
AATTTTAAAAAAAGTTTTCTCATTTAAGTATCAGTCCTTTAATTGGACAATTTAGTACTATACAGTTTCACTCAGTCTATTTTTATTGTGCCCTGAAGGTATGAAATTCAGGTCTTGATGCAGGTGCCATAAATATAAAGAACCTAAGTTATAGCTTGGTCTTTTAAAGGCTTGCTTTTCACTCTGGCTACTGTGCTAAAGCAACACTGAGCTATTTATGGAAAAACCACTGCAGACAAGATAGTCAGAATCTCCAAAGATGGAATAACACCAAAAAGCAAGTAGTTATAAACGCTGATCTATTATGAAGGTACAGTATCAGAATATTTCACTATGTAAATAACAGAACTTGGGTAATGGCTTATTCACACATCTTAAAACTATAAACAAGGGGCAGCTAGGTGGGCAGTGAGTAAGAGCGCTGGCCCCAGAGTCAGGAGGACTGGGGATAGGTTCCGGCCTCAGATACTTAACACCCACTCACAGAAAACTGGCTATGTAACCTTGGGCAAGTCACTTAACCCCAATTGCTTTAAAAAAAAAAACTATAAACAAAAACTAGAAAATAACTCTTTTATCAGGATACAAAAAAACTAGAAAATAACTCTTTTATCAGGATACAATTTTAAGATCTTATTTAAAACTCTTTTTACCTATAGACTAAGAGGTGACTGAGGTATAACTTCAAGGCTATCCTAAAGAAACAGTGGCAAAAGTATTCTTACCTGCCATCACAGGGAAAGAAGGTCGTGAAAGAGAGAAGGTGAAAAGGGAACCAGAAATGAATGGGGGAGACCATGAAAGGGGAGACAAGAGAAACACTGGGTAGCTGGAAAGAAAGGCACTTGAAAGTCACAAATATAATTTGAATGAGGCTTGTTTCCTAACAAATCAGAAAGCTATGAAGGATTTCTAATTTATTTGAAAAAAAAATCTAAAAAATAAGCAACTGATTAGACAGATAACATCTAGTTCATATGTCCTAACATATAATATCAACTCAGCACTAAATAACATGGTTCATTTTATCTCTTCATTAAGAGTTAGAGCTAATACCGAAATAATGCACTTCTAACAACTTTTTCCTATAGTAATCTCACATAGATGTCACCAGATATAAAGAGGATCACATTTTGCAAAATATAAGCAAAGAAAATCCACAACATTGAGAACTAAACAATGCACTTTGTAAAACTTGAAACTCTCAAAATGTGACAGTTTAACTAAGGCCTAATATCAGTTTTCTTTCACTAGCATGCCATTACGGAGCATGGCTACTCAGTGGCTACTGGAATCAAGAAGGCCTGAGTTCAATTCCTCCTCAGACACTTAGGAGTTTATAGCCTTGGGAAAGTTACTGAACCTCTTGGAAGCTGACCAGAGGCAATTAGAGCACTCCACAGTGCCTAGAGCACTGGGTCTGGAGTCAGGAGGATCAGAGTTCAAATCTAGCCTGATACTTCCTAGCTGGCTGACTCCAGGTAGGTTACTTAATCTCCATTTGCCTCAGTTTCTTCAACTGTAAAATGAGGACACTAATACAACTTACCTCACAGAGTTGTTGTGAAGATCAAATGATAAATCTGTAAAGCACTTAGCACAGTGCCTGGAATACCCCTACATAAATGCTTATTCCCTTCCCTTCCCCCTTGTAGTTTCCATTTCCTCACAGGGAAAAACAAGGACAATTAACTGCACCTAGCTCTTTCAGGGCTTATCATGGGGATCAAATGAGAAAATGTATAAAACGCATTTTGCAAACCTTAAAGTACTCCATGTGAGGTATTACCATTATCATCATGGTCTACAGGAAAAAGACCAGACCACTCATTGTACTAAAAATCAAGTTTCAAATACTATATTCTCCTCCTCCCCATGGGCCCTATATCCCGATGGGTGGCTGCCTCATGCAGGCCATCCTTTCCAGAAAACCTCCGCTCCCATGTGTCACTGCATTCAGTGCAGATTCACTAAAAAAGTCACATACTTTTTCTGATTACAGCTATCAGACGTGATGGTAAAGGAAACACTTAGGACAAGTGAATCTTAATTTCAGCAAGGCTTTGGACAAAGTTTCTTGTCATAGCCTTTGGATAAGAACAATGAAGTACAAGGCTAACAATAAGATAATTTGGTGTTTTAACTGGCTGCGATGCATTCAGGAAGCACATACTGACCAAGGGCCAGTCCCTTCACCCCTCAGAGTCCCTGGCAGTTTTCCAAGGCCAGGTGCTGACCAACACTGGCAGAAGAAGAATCTATACCTGAAGGTCCCTGCATGTGTCCAGAACAAAAACATCTGCTGGTCCAAGTCCATCGACCAGACACTAGCTGAGTAACTTTGGCTAAGTAAACTCTCTGGCCCTCAGTTTCTTCAGTTGCAAAACAGAGAGATTGTATTAGATAATCTCTAAAGATCCTTCCAGCTGTAATCATATGATGTTTAATGGAGAGATCTTCACTGAAAATGCTATAGGGTCAGGCCTTAGGTCTCACCTTAGTCAAGGACTTTAGCAACACTTTAGAGGGTATATTTATTATATTTCACTCTAGTCAACACCTTGGGTTCTCACCCTAGTCAATAATTTTAGCAACATTTTACAGAGGCAATATTTATCATATGTGTCAATGACAAAGCAGGAAAAGATGTTAATACAACAGATGACTGAATCATTCAAAGTAATTGCCAGCCACTACAAAAGTACTTTGGTGATTTGCCCACCATGGTCATAGAGCTGGTAATTACCAATGGCAGAATTTGAACTCAGATTTTTCCTGCCTTGAAATCAAGTGTTCTTCCTACCACATCATGAAATCTCTCAAAATGATGTTAGCAGATTTTAAAAAGTCCCAAACCAACAAAATGGACATTTATTCCTGTTAATTTTAAATATGGCATTCACTTCTTTTTTTCAGTCACCTGAACAAGCAGAAGATGGGAGAAAGCTAACTTAATAGCAATTTGTATAGAAAGAACCAGAATACTTTCCTGCTCAAAAGCTCAATATACCAATAGTGCAACAACACACCAAAAAAACCTAATGCAACTTCAGAAGAATAGTGTCCAATATATTCTGCTAGTCTGACCACACTTAGGGTAGCAGTCAGTTCTGGGCACCACCTGGAAAAGGGGCATGTATCCCAGAAGGACACATTCTGATACTAGGAAGGGGACTCAATCATGCCTCATAAGAATCAGCTGAAAGAACTTAAGTATTTGCCAATAAGAAGAGACTGAGGATGACCAATGTCCTCAAATACCTGAAGGGCTGTCAACCGGAAAAATTAAGCCCTAATCTACTTGGTTAAAGGGAAAGAAAAAAAAAGCAAGATCAGTCCATAATGAGAGCTAACAACCATCACGGTCCCTTGTCACTGGAAGTGGCTCTGAACACAGGCAAAATGACATCATTTCCCTGCTCAAAAATCCTCCCTACGGTCTTGAATGCAATGTTAACCTTTCTGTAGTCTAATATTCCCCCACTTGTCCCAGCCTGCCTTGGCAACCTTATTCTTCATGTTCTCTTCTCCAAACCCTGCCCAAACCTGCAGGCTCTCAAAAGCATTCTCTGGGCATCTCTCTTGCTGAGGCCCATTGCATTTTTTTGGCAATGATGAAGAAGAGGAAGTCACTGAAAGAAATGTTAAAGCCACACTCATAATCAGAAATAAGCAAGGCAATACCAAAGAAGCAGATCACAGTTCGAGAAATCACCCAAAAAATGGTTTATAAGATTTCTACAAATTGTATTTATAGCTTTACACACTTAGACACCTACAGAAAGATGCTTATGGAATAGTTCAATTAAGGAACTTACAACTGTTACTCTTTTACAACTCATCTGATGCAGCTGCTGTTGTATGGTAACACGGATGAGGAAAATCAACAGTCTTCCAGTAGGAGCTTAAGCCTAGCAGCAGAAGCACTGGCTTCTCCAGGGCAATGGAGTCAGAGTGCACCCGGTCACCCCCTCCCCCCCGCATTTTACACACAAGGAGACTGAAAGCACCCAGTGATGGAGCTGCCAGCGAAAGTGCTGCCATTCTGTTCCAAAGGCAGTCTTCAAACCGAGGTCTGTGACCAGTCAGTCAATACTTTCTTCCTTGTCTTTTCCAGCTCTAAGATCATCCAGCCCCATTTTACTTTGCTCCCCTCCCTCCTTCCTTTCTGCCCTTAGAATTTCTCCTATTAACAGACTTTGCTTTTCCAACTGCCAGTGCACCACTTCCCCCACCCCTCAAATTCCCTATCATTCTCTCCAAGAGGCAGTAGGGTACAGTTCGAGGCCAGAGAGCTGGCCTCCAAGCAGAAAACCTTGGCTCAGAACCACCTCGGACATCTCCAGGCTTTAGGACACCCAGGGGCAGGTTTTTTTCACTCTCAGCAACCTGGCACAACTTTTTAAGTTGCAGAGGCGAGTAGGAGTTTGCTCCTCAGGAAGGTTTCCCTACATCAATGAAATCCCAGGCCCACTCCCCATTGCAAGGTGCTTGTAAGTGTAAGGTTGTTCCTCTAAAAGAATGGGAGCTCCTTGCAGACAGGGACTGTTCCTGTGTGCTTCTGGATTATCTAGCAAATGGCAATTAAGAAATACCTGCTGACCGATTAATTAACCATCACTCACCTTTTTGTACTCACAGAAACTTAGCGCCCCCAAGAGGAAGAGTAGGCATCTTCCCAATGCCCCTCTGTGCCCCCTGCAGACCCTCTCTATGGCATCAATACTCAGCGAGTTCTCTTCCTTTTAAGGTTCAAGCAATCTCTGGATCACCCTATTAGGGGCCTGCTTCCCAGGTCCCAGCTTTTGAAATTCCTTTCTGACTACAATCTCCCCCCATCTTTGCACAGAATCCCAAATTTAGTCAAATGGGCCTCAGAACTTCCAGCACATTTTCCTTCATTTTCCAGGGGAAGGAATAAAACTCTCAGGAGGTGACAGGACTTTCCAGGGAGCAGAAGGTAAGAGCAAGAGCCAGGGGCAGGTGAGAATCCAGGTCCCCCGAGTAGTGGGACCTTTTCAACACTGTGTTTTTCCACCTCTCCTTGGACACCTCACTCCTCAAACTATTCTTTGTCCTCCTCCTGACCTCCCATCATTTCCACACCCTCCCTGTTCTCCCAAGTTATCCTTCACCCTGCTCTGGCCTTACTTTCCTCTGTGAGTTCACAAGCTGTCCTTTACACCCAATCCCTTGCCATCTCCAATTACCATTCAGGCTTCGCAAAGGATACAAGTAGAAAGATTGGCCAGCTACTCCCTCCCCCCATCTTTCTCAAGTGCTTCAATGTGCTTGGGTCCACTATAAATTTGTCATCAAGGTTACCTTAGTGTCAGCTGGGCCTTCACTGATGAAATATTTCCCCTGAGTAACTAATATACTGCCCAGTAGAAGCTTAAACTTTTTCTTAACGCCCAGTGTACCTACCACCTACCTCTCTTTTCATCATCCTTCACTCCACTCCATTATGAAATGGGCCTTAGATCTTATCCTAGATCTAGCTTAGATCCTATTCCCTGCAGGGTTCCAGAGCTGGTCCTACATCTTCTCCTTCCAGCCCTTCACACGCCCACATGTTCTCTCCCTCCTCTTTAAATGTCTCCTCTACTGGTTCACTCTCCCAACAAACACAACCAAGGCTTTTGTTGTTGTTTAATCACTTCGGTCATGTCCAACTCTTCATGACCCCATCTGAGGTTTTCTTGGCAAAGACAGTGGACTGGTTTGCCATTTCTTTTTCCAGCTCATTTTACAGATGAGGAAACCAAGGGCAAACAGGGCGAAGTGATTTGCCCAGGGTCACACAGCTATCAAGTGTCTGAGACTGCATTTGAATTCAGATTCTCCTGACTCCCAGCCCACCACTGTATCTACTGCACCACCTAGCAAGAATACATCCTCTTAAAAATCTTCACTTGACTGACCCTACTATAGTTCCCAACTCTCACCAAATCTCTCCTCCTGCTTCTCACAGCCAAAATCACTAAAAGAAACAACAAAGACACACCAGCAGGCTGCACTCGTTGTTTCTGTTTACTTCCCTGCAGCCTGGTTCTAACCCGAATGAGTAATTCTGTCCTCTGTTTCCAACCATCTTTTTGCTTTTCAGTTTTCATCCTTCTTTCCCTTTCTGCAATTCCTAATCACAGTTTCCTCCCTTTATTTTCTTTTTTTCTATCCCGAACTTAAGAAACAGAACAAGTATTTTCATAGCAAAGTAGAATAGGAGAAAAAGGGGATTGCACATGCAACTGCAAATCTATTGTGTTTTTCTTTTAAATATATAATACAGGTATCATGTAACTTCCCCCCATGGCTACCAACATGAAACCACTCCCTTCACTTTCAAGACAATGCTCTTCTCGAGCATGTGCTGCCCCTAACCTTAAGTGTACCTGGGGCTCTTCTCTCTCCAGGTGACTTTATCATCTCTCTATACTAGACTCCCAAATCTGCACGTGCATCATACTTTGTCTCAAATCCCAGTTTCTCACCAACTAAGAGCTATAAGTCTCTCATCTCAAATTCAAATTTCAAAACGGAACTCAGTATCTTTCCCCCTAAACCTGTCTCTCTATCCCTAACTTCCCCATGTATCTAGAACCACCATCTTTCCAGTCAATCATGTTCCCAATATCAATACTCTTTACTGTTTCTTACTCTATATATTCAAACAGCTATCAAGTACTGTGGATCCTATCTCGACTATCTGATCTAGCAATTCCCTTTCTCTATTCATAAAGCCACATTAGGTCAGTATTTCTTCATCTCTAATACAGACTCCTAATTGGTCTCCATGCCTCCAATCCATCCTCTATTCAACTGCTAAAATAACCATTCTAAAACAAACAAACAAAAAAACTGGCCAAGTTGCTTTCCTACTTGAAAAGGTTTTGGTGATGGTATAATCTTTCTGGAAAATAATTTGGAATTATATTCCAAAAATTATTAACTACTCTTTGACCCAGTAATACTGCTATTAGGCATAAATCCCAAGGAAGTCGGACAGAGAAGGGCACATAACTTTTTTTTTTTAATCCAGTCCTTTTTGTTACAGCATGGCAAAGAAGGATTCAGAGAAAGCAGAGCAAATTTGTATGAACTGATACAGTGAAATTAGTAAAGCCAGAGAACAATGTAAAAGATACATCAATGGCTTAAAAGAAAACTTTGAAAGCATTTGTAACCCTGATCACCCTACTGACATGGATTTCAGGGAACTGAAGAGGAAACCTACTTCCCACCTCCCAGCACCGTAATGATGGACTAGGGAGACATAATGAAACGAACGCTGTCAAACATGGCCAATGTTTTGATTTGTTTTGTTCAACTTTATATATTTACTTATGAAGGGAGGGAGAAAAAGGCACAGTAGTGAGATGCAAAGCAAAGAAAAAAGCTATCAATAAAATTGGAAAAAAAATTAAGAGACAAAATAAACCAGGCTCTTATTAGTAGTGATTAAACTTAGTACATACTTCAAAAAACTGTACATAGCCAAGTACACAGTTTCATATACGACTCTCTTTGCAAATTGACATGTTTGTGCTTGTTGATGATTAAATTGATAATCAAAAAGAAACACACACACACAGACACACACACACACACACACACAGAGTCACTAGGCCTGGCCCACTCCCAGTTCACAGAACCTTCCCCTGGGTCCCTCACAGTTCAACCTCGGAATCCACAGCCATCTTCAAGTCTCTGCTTCACTACCCCCTCTTCCATGAAACCTTTGTAAAAACTTCTTGGTTTACATCCCTATCTATCTTTTACAAATGACTGGGAGTCTATTTATCCGCTCCCCCAGATCCCTACCTTATAGTAAAGTACAATTAAACAAAACACATCAGCCATGTCTGGTAATAACTTATTCAGCCAATACAAGGTGCTCCAAAAGCTTTAACAGCTTAAAATTGCACTAAGACTTTTGAGACACCTTGTATATTGGACATTGCTGCAAGAGGCAGGTAACATGTTTCCTCCTCAGGCCTCAGAAGTAGTAATAATAAAATCATCAGTTTTCTTCTGATCCCTCTGCTATCAATGGCATCCCAGTCCTAATTTCCTTCAAATTTGCCCAGCTGTGTACATATTATTCCCTCCCAGTAGAATGAATACAAAGCTCCTAGAACCTTGTCTTGAACCCAGTAAGTCCAAGAATCACTTTTAATTTGGTAACTCCAGGGTGAATGCGCTTTTAAAATGTAAATTAATGGGTCTTTGGAAGTATGGTAACCATTCAATAGGCACTGGTTTGAAGGATTTAAGCCAGGAGCTAGGCAGAGTCAATGGCTGCTCATCTCGATGAAAACTCAGGGCTCTTAAAGGCTCTGATTCGTTTACTTAACAAATATTAACCAAGTTCATGCTGTGTACAAGACACTCGCTGTCCCTTTATCCCCCTTCTTCTCTGGCTCCTTTATTAGGGCCTTCATATAGCACTTAAGACTTGGAAATATCTTTACAAATATTATCTCATTTGATCCTCACAACAACCCTGGAAATAGGGGCTATTATTATCCTCAATTTACAGATGAGGAAAGGCAGGTTAAGTGACTTGCCCAGAATCACACAACCAATAAGTGTCTTAGGCAGGAAATGAACTCAGGTCTTCCCGACTCCAGGCCCAGGGCTCTATCCATTGTACCCCTCTATGGGTAGGAATTCATCTCTGGCATCATCATTTCCCTGCCCCAAAACAGTAACACAGAAGTGAGAAACAGTACTAGGCACTACAAATCCTTCTCTTCAAATGAATGGTTGATTCACTCTTGTTCCTGCTGGCCTTTGGACAACCTCCTAGTAGCTGAGGTAGAATGTGATTTCAGTCCCTCTTATGATCCAAGAACGCTTTAGGTGACAAAGATGCTAAAGGTTCTAATATAAGCATACAAATCGTATCCACAGCTACAGAGGAAAAAAGAACAAGGGTGGAGTGAAGAAACAGGGCATAGTAAAAAGAAAAGGCAGTCCAATAATATATATACTTTGCAATATTATTCAATTATGAGTTTGTAAGTGTCCAAAGTAAATTATCAAATGCAGAAAAGTAAAGAAATCAATTAGGTCTTAAAAATTTTTTTTTCAGTTCAGACATGTATTAAGCACCTACTATGTGTGTATGTGGCAGGGGGTGGGGGTGGGGTGGAGTATGGGTGCTGCTCCAAATTTTGCTACTGTAACAACTAATACGTAATTAGGGGCTGAAAAAGGTACCAAGCAGATCAAGAAGCTGCTAGTGAAAAGGCATTTTCTGACATACTCAGTACCTGAACTCCTGGTAAAGTAGAATAACCCTTGGGGAGTGAGCTACAAAATAGAATAGCTGAGGATGTTTGACAAAAGAAATTTTTAGAAGATCAGAACTGGGGGAAGGGAGAGAGGAATACCAAGAGTTAGAGACAAAAAGATCGAAGAACAAAAGACGAACCTCAGAACCTCCAATGTCAATCCCTACACTGGTTTTCATTTACAAAAGGAGGGCCTGCCCCAGTCTGGGGAGGAGACCTGAGTCTAATCCTGGTTCTGACTTCATGATCAAGAATATCTCACTTCACATTCCAGCTTCCCTTCTTAATCCTCCTCCTTAGCTTTCCCAATTCCCTGACCCCAGATTCCTGAGGGTGGCAGTGACTTTGGCAGCAGTGGATTCACAAATCTCAACCAGGTTTCTTTCAAACTGTGGTAGGCACTAAACAGGAGCTCACAAATATTTGCTGAAGAGATGAATGAAGGTTAAGTTAAAGGAAGAATAGCAAGAAATTAATAGATATATTACAGGAAAAAATGGGTTATAACTAGATAATTTTCCCCTTCCTGTCCTAACCCCCCATGTTTAAACTGAGCTGAGGTTTCTGAATAAAACCCTAAAAATTATTTTCAAGTCCCAAGACTAGCTCTCCATGATTATATGAGGCTTCAGCACTCAGTAAATTGGTATCTGGGGGAAGGCCAGGGGGGGGGGGGGGGTGCGCGGGCGCCGCCCCCGTCCCCCCCCCCCCGCATATTCCCTCGTGTGATTTGTC